>NC_047119.1:55418633-55581092 GCF_902500255.1 Thalassophryne amazonica | reverse complement strand
CGTTCATTTGCGCCCCCTGTTGTGGGTCCGTGTTCCTACACTTTCCCAACACATACGACTGGACTATGTACACCGATGGGTCGAAGAAGGGTACAGACAATATAGCTTATTGGGGCTATGTTCTGAAGTATCAAGATAAGGAGAAATATTGTCAAAAAGGTCAAACGCCAGGGAGTGCCCAAGCCGGAGAAGTTACAGCAATACTGGAAGGACTCTTGGAGTTAAACAAGAGGAGAGTAAAAAGGGCTAAAGTGGTTACAGACAGTCATTACTGCGCACAAGCCCTGAAAGAGGACTTATCCATTTGGGAAGAAAATGGATTCGAGGGAGCTAAGGGGAAGCCTGTAGCTCATATGGATTTGTGGAGGAAAATAGCCAAGTTGAGGCTAACAATGGACTTAGATGTGGTACATCAGAAGGCCCATGTAAAAGAAGGAGCACATTGGAGCAGGAACGAAGAAGTGGACCGCTATGTGCAGCTGAGAAAAGTCGTCGTTGTCGGGATCGAGAAGTGGGAACAGACACCCAAGGGAAGGGTAGTTCCAAAAGAGTCCGTGAAAGAGGTGGTGCTGGCCGTACATGAAGCGCTTGGCCATGTAGGCACCATTCCCACACGGAAGGAGCTGGAGAAGCTGCAACTTTGGATTCCGAGAAACCAAGTCTGCCGAGTCCTCAAAGACTGTGAAGTATGTGGTCGATACAATGCAGGACGACGAGGACAAAGGGTGGATGGTTTCACCATAAAGAGTACTGTTCCATGGGGATCAGTATGCATGGATGTTGCCGGGCCCATGGGGGTGACCGGTAAGAAAGGAGAAAAGTATCTGTTGGTGCTTGTGGACTCTATGTCGGGCTATGTGACTGTTAAGCCTGTGAGAAAAGCCAACGGCAGCAGTGTAATCAGCATGTTGGATCAAGTGTGTTCAAATCTGGGGATACCTAGGGAGCTGAGAACGGACAATGGGACACATTTCCGTAATGCTCAGGTTGACCAGTGGTGCCAGGAAAATGGAGTAATGAGAATTTACTCGCCCCCATACACCCCTCAAGCAAATGGAGTTGTGGAAAGGGCTATTGGATTGGTGAAAAACTGGATTGGGAAAAATGCTAACACGAGGGAATGGAGTACTAAGGCCCTGGAAATTGGACAGGCCCTGAATGACGGCCATCGTGCCGGCAGGCCCACCCCTTCGCAAGAACTGAACCAACGCCCATTTTCGACACCGGAAGTGGGGCGGAGTCAGACTAAAAAGGATGGAGAACCAGAACCAAAGATCCCATTTAAGGTTGGGCAGAAGGTGTGGGTGAGAGCTCGAGATCACCTAACCAACACTGATGTTAAACCTAAGTATGAGACCACAGATACAGTAGTGAAGATACTGGACAGCAACACAGTAGAATTGAAGAAGAAGGGAATCCAAGGAGTGGAGCAGCTGAAGCCAACTCCTAGCTAGACAAAATCAGGAGCTAAACATGGCCAAAAACACCCAAGATCTTCCACCCTTGGTCAGAGTGGCCACTGTCAATGGGGTGGTTGCCTTAAGAAGAACAAAAAATGACCTCTGGGCAGGCAGAGCCCTGAGGAAACTATATCATGCAAAGAAAGGATTTTTATCTCATGAAAAGGAGATATTACAATGGAAAAAAGTTGAGAATCACTGTGTGATTTGCCGCGAAGACGTACCGTTGACGGTCCAGTGGTCGGGACCTGGGGTTAGAAAACCCTCAATTCCAAGTGGGGCAAAACATGAGTTCAAGCAAATACTTCACAAGCCGGTGAAGGTTTTGGATGCACTTGTATGTGGGTTATGCCAACTAGCCCAGTTGCCAAGAATGGTCTTTTACACCCAGTGGGATATACGTGGAGACGATGTGGATATGCAGGTGTGTTCATGCTATTGGAATGGATATGCGATCGAGTATTGCCTGGTGTGTAAAGCAAGAACTCATATGGGAAGACTACTGCATGTGGCAAGAGCAGAAGGATGGCAAGTGAGAAGGTTTTTGGACCCCTTGAGGACCTTTCACACCGATGAAGCCTGTTGGGCTAATCCTGCAGTAGCAGTTGCACTTGATCAAGCTGAAGGGAATCAAGGCAGCAGTGATGTGAGTCCAACGGCACCAAGTGTCTATTTGATGTTGGAAACAACTAGAGCAGGAGGAAGTGACCAAGCTGCGGGAGGTGGTGAGCGAAAGCCGTCTTTGTTGCATGAAGCTATACATCAAAGTTGGTCCCATGGTCCAGAGTATGGGCAAACTTATGACCCTCCAATAGACACAGTGCAAATTCCACTGGTGTTCAGAGTGTATAGAGATCCGGAGCGACCCGGATATACAGACATGATGGGAGGACTGACCGATGATCAAAAGCAAAAAGCCCAAGAAGAAGGATGGATCGGCCCTTGGGAATTGACAACTTGGGCCAAATTGATAGAAGAAGTTCTAAAAAACCCAGAAGTTCTACTGGCAGATGCAGAAGAGGTGCCACAAGAAAAAGGGGGCAGAGACACCCTCATGTATTATTTTACCACTGGACTAGATGCCTGGGGAAATAAAGCGGCAAAACTGAAGAAGAAGTCAGCCGAGTACCACGTGACACCTGAAGAATGGGTGAGAAAGAGGAGGATACAATCTTTGGGGGGAGTGGCTAGCAGAGCGGACACTCCTAGTAGGCCGGACCAAACACTTAAGGTGCGGCTCACAGTGCTGATGGTGTTGGTCCCCTATGTGGGGGTTTACTCTGTCGGGGCACATGTTGACCTCCTGGAGGAACAGCAGCAGTCGTTACACCAACCGACTCAAGGTGAGGAAAAATCAGGAAAGCCTCAGAGTCGCTGGATGTTTCCCTCCATTTTCCGCGGGATAAGGAAGAAATAAAAAGAAGCGGCTGTTTGCAAAATGTCGCAAGGACCAGATGTAAATAGAGTACCCATTATCAATAATCGAGGAAGACTTGGACCCTATATACAATGTGGCCTTGGTGCTGAGAAACTATACTTAAATTGGCCAGAAAAAGATTTTGATGAAGAAGATTGGGAACTAGCATCTAACGGATATTATGTCTCAAATTATGAATATAAAAGAGATGCCGACTTAACAGAGACAACAGGACAAAAATTATTTGCTGAACGAGTGCTTAGCGAGGAAAGTCTGCGGCGTTGGTACATAATAGGACGCAGAAGAATACCCCAGTCGGTTCCAAGATGTCCAGACACCTACCCTTGGATATTAAATGTGGTTTACCTACAACTCAAAGACCTGAGATTCACATTGAGATGGGGGATTAATTACGTTGAGCCACTCCAAGGAGTCTATGTTGAAATATACCTTAACCAGTGCTTGATCTGGACAACGAGCCCCAACATGCGACGTCAAATGTACAGACGACTGCAAGACCCAAGATATCACATTTTAGATAACCAGACATTAAATTTGAGAGTTATCGATCAACCTCGGGCCTGTGTGAGCTGCCTACCCTCAACCATACCAACAATTTTTGTAAATCAAGACTTTTTCTACCTGTACAAAAAAGGAGTCTGGAACTGTTGTCAAGCAAGGAAGATTCAGCTTCAAATTGCGCCCAAGGATCAAGAAGAGAAGCCTATAGTTCCCCTTTATCTAGCCTTATCACAGACCAGGTATTCTGGAAGACAGTTTTGGCAGCATTGGCAAGATCTATGGAACTATGTACCCCCACATCAGGTACAGAGGATCCCTGAAGGACCCCTCCCTAAACCTGACAGGATAATTGTTACGATGTGGAAGTGGGCGTGGAAAGGAATGGATTCAGAACTTAAGCACCCATCTCCCATCTACACTCATCTCATTAAGAGACAACGACTATTCCCTATGGTGATGCATCTTGGGAGGAAAAGAAGGAGACCGATGGCGGAGTGACAACTCACTCTGAATCATGCAGCGGACCTTCAAACTGGATGAAAATAATGTAAATAGTCTACGATCCGGGCAGGGAGGACTTACACCATACTTGGAATTACCCTACAAGAAAATATGTTTAAACTGGCCACAAAAGGATTACAAAGAGAAAGGATGGTTGCTGGGAACAGGAGGATACTTTGTAGATAATGATTCATATAAAAGGACTGCTGACCTTGCAGAGCCTGGAATATACACTCCTCTGGAAGCTATCGTGAACAAAGTTGGACAACACTGGAATTGCCCTGGGGTCGGATGGAAGTTTTACCCAATTCCCCGGTGTCCAGACTCATACCCCTGCACCTTGAATGTAGTGCATGTACAGAAAAGGGGCTACAGGTTTAAAATAAGGTGGGGACCTAATTATGTTAATCCATTACAGGGAATGTATGTGGATATTTGGCTTGGATCTTTCCAGATCTGGACCAGTAGTCCCTATATGTTTAAAAGACTTCAACTACAAGAGGCACGTTGAACTTTTTATTTGATTGAGAACCAAACTTTGCCAATATGCACGACGGTACAGTACCTTGACATCGAGAAAGGCGGAAGTCTCCCGCCTATTAGAAGTGGATGGCGAACCAGAGTACTAGTGGGGCTTTGGCAACCCCCAAGGGCTATACTGATACGACTTAGCATAAAGTCGGGAAGAGGACTATTCCGGAGATCGACTCCTCTATACTCTGTGATGGCGCAGTATGTCTACAGTGGAACGGCATATTGGGACGCCTATGAGGATATCTTGCACCTACGTAGAGAATTGAATCCTGCATCTTCACAGTGTTTCTACACACCCCAGGGACCACCGCCTGAAATGAAGGAGGTGACAGTCGTCACTTGGAAATGGGCGTGGCGAGGACTAGATATTAGACTCCCATGGCCATCTCCCTTGTTAGTCACCCTTCTTCAGCAACGAGCATCAAGCGGTTCTGTTGTGAACACGAGACAAACAACAGCACCTAAGATCATCTATCTCCGAGATGGAAGAACCACGGGAAGACAGCATGATCACCACGCAACCTCAAAGAATCAACGAAAGACCAAGAGAAGAGGAGTTTGGCATAGAAATGCCACTGCTGCAACGACCCCAAAAGCTGGAGCCGCTGCCACCAGTACCAAGTGAATTCTACTATGAAAATGTTGGAAGAAAGCAGCAGCAACAAAGCCAGCCGTGGAAGAAAAAGTGCCTCCAATGTTGGAGTTGGATGGCCAGAATTACAGCATTATTAGTCGGCATTGCTGTACTTCTAGCTATCTTGTACCACTATGGTAGTACGCCCTGGACCTTAACCCATATCAGGGTCCAGTACGCAACAACTAAAACTTTCCAAAAGACATGTTGGGGAGTTGAATCAAGAAACATCTACATGATATGGGACCAGAATTCTACAGAGAAATGGGCAAAGATGAAGAACCTAACCCAGCAGATGCTAAAGACTGAGTGGCTGCAATACTTGAACGACAGTGGGGAATTTCCAACCGTCACCACCAATCACAACCCGACCACCGGAGCAGACATCCTTCAAAACCTACAAGTGAAGGATCAAGAGATTATCGTGGCAACCATCTTACGGT
This sequence comes from Thalassophryne amazonica, assembly GCF_902500255.1. Classification (NCBI taxonomy): domain Eukaryota; kingdom Metazoa; phylum Chordata; class Actinopteri; order Batrachoidiformes; family Batrachoididae; genus Thalassophryne; species Thalassophryne amazonica. The sequence continues at coordinate 55,575,581 of NC_047119.1, read as the reverse complement.
TAAAACAAAGAGAGCGAAGAGAAGTAGGCTGCACTTGGATAAGACCTGAACCTGGCGAGCCAGCCTGGTATTGCTCATGGGGATGCAGAGTACTACTAGGCTATCAAGCAGGATATTGGGAAAAAGAAGCTGTTTTTCCAGCATTACCAAGACATGATGTTTGCAGAATGATAATGCCTACCTGGAAACATTGGGGTAACTATAACCTCACCTGTGACAACACCCGCAGAAAAGTGCCGAAAGTGGATACTACATCTACAATGGTCCCTCCGTTGAACAACGCTACCAGCATGGGAGCAGGGATACCATATTCCAAACCAACCGCCATCTCACCAGCAGCATTGGTGGGATCCACAAAGATATCACCAACACAGGGAAAAACCAAACCACTCCCTACATCGCCAACACAAGATACCCAGCAAGTATTAGAACCAAAAGTTAAAAGTATTGGTAACGCAGCTACAAAAAGATGGAAGAAGATTCATGATTATTGTGTAAAAGAAAAAGTGGCAAAATTAGATAGATGTTATTGGAATCAACCTATTGGATGTAAATCTCAAAATTACATGGTGATTGCACCAGTCATCGATATGATAGACAGGATTACTTGGAAACAAAAACAGGAGGCAAAACATGATGAATGGCTTAACGACACCTTTCCGTGGAGCGTTCCACTGATACATTTTGAGGGGAATTTTCCGAAGGGATACACGTGGACTGGGCATAGGTTGCGGGGTCCACATAAAGCAAAATTCTATGTGCAAAAACTACCAAAGCCTGATGAGCTAAGGTCAGTACCTCAGGAAGATTTTAGCAAAATTGATCAATGCATTGCGAATAGAATTTATGAAAGCTTACATGAGACAGAATACCATAATAATTTGGCTGAAGGTTCTGGTAAATCCCCCCGATGTCCCATAGACCAAATTAAGACAGGGAATTGGCTAAGATGGGTATATAACTGTACACAGTTGTTACAGATTCCAACCATTAAGGGGACCCTTCAAGCATGGCAGGAAGGAGTTAGACATAGTAAGGACGTCGCCTGGTGGGGAATGGAGAAATATGAAGTTGAAGATTGGGTATTCCCCTGTTTGGATCAAAGTAATAATTATTGGGTTAAATATCAATACATCACCACGGTCTACTCCAGAGACAGAGCTACTTGGTCCAGTGTACTCTGGAGACCAAACCCTTATGTTACGCCACGGCCCTGGAAAATGATTTGTAATAGACTTAATACCACATGCACGATAAGCCTTGCCCGCCAAAATTGTAGAAATGTTCCTGGCTGGGAAGAATATTGTGACGCTTACTATGACGGCGAGTATGACACTTACGGCCATCAAACAGTTTGGGAGAAGAACGGAGCTGGCGCATGGATAAGAGCTTTTCCACCCAACGCTGGATGTGCCAAGGCTGTCCTGGGACATGGAATGTCGAAAAGGAAGCAGGTCCTAGGCCACATAGTGCCATTTGTTGGTGATGCTTTGATAATGCTTGAGGAAGGATACGCCTTCAAGAAAAGTCTATGTGAAGGACAAGAAATTGTCGGTTACGAATGGTTGGGACCCAGTCGGATTTACAATAATGGTACGTGTGAATCGCCTGCAGAACATTGGTTGAGCTGTGGAAAAGGAAGAAGCCGGCATGAATGTTCTTGGTGGGAAAGAACGCAAATAATAGCTGGAGGAATCATCACCACTTTCGCTGCAGAGACCGGAGAAGTCATTAAAGAAGGTCTCGAAGTGGTGACTGGTTGGATTGGACATTTGTTTGGATATCTTTGGCCCTATCTGTTAATCATAATAGGACTTATTATTGCTGCAGTGATTGGATATGTTTTGTTAAAAGGAAGTTTCGCAGCCGCCCTGCGCTTGTGTGAGAGGAGCACACAACGCAGTGATATGGAGCCCCTCCTCCGTTAGGGGAGGAGCGATGAAGCCTACAAAGCCCGACGCCGAGACACGCCCTGTTCATTCTGACTTGGGGGAGTGAAGGAAGAAGAAGCATCTACATAACAGTGTACAAACTTAAGGAGATAAGTAAAAAGAATAAGAGAGCACAATGTCCAATAATACTGGCGGCGTAAATGACACCATCTTCAAAGTGAGTAGAGTGGAGTTTATTGCACTACTGTTAATATGGCTGCTATACTGCTGTGTCGGCCGTTGGGACTTACGACAACCACTGCGAATAGTAACGCTACTACATGGATGTGTCAGATTGGCGATCATCAATCTGCACTATGGTCAGAGTGACTTAGGGTTGTCTTTATTCATCACTCACGTCCTCGGTCGCTTTACTCTCCAGTTTGACTGTTGGGGAATATGGCAGTACACATCAATTACCATTTGGATGGTGATAGATATGACAGCAATCTTTTACGCCCCGGCAGTGATAGCTGACATTGTGTGCGAAGCTGTGATGGCCTTGACCCTATTGGCGTACATAGCTACGTTAACTGGAGCCGTACAACGCAGGAAACCCTGGCTCTACAAACTTGGACTTATCATAATTTGGGCCTTAGGATGAGGAATGTTATCAGCTTTATACTGGCTGTCCATGGTTAGTCAACTACTCCTGCTGTTATGGTTTACGACCTATGATGCTTGCTTCCCGCGTACGGCTCCTTCAGCTACAGTGGGAATGACAACGTCACCACAGTCCCACTCTCCTACGGTGATCATGAGGCGGCTCTAGCATACATCTGAATAATCCCGACGAACACTTTTGCTTGCTTGCAGTATAATAGTTAAAAGACTAATGTTTCCTCTTGCACTATAGGGGGATATAAGATGTATTCATTGTCAAGCCACCCTGGAACAAGCGCTCTACTTCTGGGACATAACACCGACTCTGTGGTGCCCGACGTGTTATGGCAACAACTTCCCTGTTCAAGTGGCACGGGGAATAGTGGGACGGAAGGATACTTCTTTTCTGCCCTAGGTACCAACAGAAGCATACTTAAAAATTGAGATCGAGGCAGACATGATCTGGCATTCTCTCTTGATTGATCAAATACGAGCTGACACTATAGTGTCTCCAGAGGGATATATGTATGTATGTTAATGTGGATGTATCCTACGAGAATAAGATTCTCCATAGCTCATCTTGCCGATGGCTGGATCCTGGCTATTGGTCCTTCATTACCACCAGTTCCACGCTCATCTCCACAGCGCACGGCGGAGGTTGGGGTGCAAACCGAGGACATGAACTGGTGTTTGGAGGCCCTCACGCAGGTGTTCCTGGATGAACACCTTCAACAGCCCGAGCCTGAGGATATTCTCACTGAAGCTTCACCTCAAACGAAGGATACATCACCACAGCCATCTACACCAGTTACATCGTGTTATACACCCGTCACCCCCACTTCACCATGCGCACCATCGTTCCCTGATGGATTATCATCTCAGGAATATGAGGCAAATCCGTCTCCATTGGGATTACCATCACAATCACCACTACTGGACGAGCAGCCTTCTGACGGCGACGGCAATCTACAGGTGGGCGGAGAGGAGTATGTGGTGCTGGATGAGTGTCGTTCAACTCCAGCTCCTCCTGTTCTGTCTCCAATGGTGGATGAAAAAGAAGTGCTCACCCTTCATCCCGTCGACGACGACGAGGATGTTTTTATGGAGGTATAGAGAGATCGGCGGAGCTTCAAGTCATGGAGGGGGTGTCAGGAAAGATGACTTTAAGCTTGCTTTCAGCTTGTTTTCATCTTGGAATAATAATATAATAATATACATGCTGTTGGATTAAACTGCACAGTTTTTGGTACCTTCCAGGAGTAAGTGAGGTCATACCGGACTTTTCCATTACAAATGGGGAGGCCTGTTATGTGTCGGACGCAGCCCGGAGAACCGACCAGCGTTTGAAGGACCCAGTCTAAAATAAGCAGAGCACGGTACAAAGGATAACAGAGTTTAATAAACATAACAGTGATGTGATAAATATACAAACAAATAAGTGCGCGGTCTGGCGAGGTGGTAAACGGTGCGCTCCCAGCAGCGCTAACGGTCCGGAGCCAGAACCAGTTCGGACCCAAGGACCCCGCCGACACCCCCCAGGTGGCCGCGACAAACCGAGTCTGTGAATGAAGAAATCATCTTGTGAGTCCACACTCAACACACAGAGAGAACGCTCAAAGGTGTACAAATAGCAAACACTTCCTGGCTTAATTACTAATCAGCTTCCCACCCTGCAGGCATGGAACATCCTGTTCACAAACTCACTGCAGTGGAAGCTGATTAAAAAGGACTAACATAACAGCTCAATATAACAAGGTGTGAGGGACACCACATTTACTGACTGTATAAATGTTAGTCACAAAATCTAACGTACCTCAGGAAGTGTGCTGACGAGCGTGAGACCTCACCCCCTCCTCTTTCACAGACCATGCATCAAACCTGGACGTTCTCTGCATCCACTGATGATGAGATGGCTCTTGAGACGACGATCTCACCCGGTCACAAGGTCGAGTCTCTGGCAAATACACACTGTGTACTCCAGTCCTAAATGCCACCATGTTCCAATCCATGTAGATGCACCACAGCTGTGAGTCCTGACGAGCCGCAGGTGATCAGGGTGAGGTCCTGATAAACTCAGCTACACAGCCACTCAGTCCCAAATGCAAGCCACCTGGAAGGAAAAACAAAAGACAGGACAAAAGACAGAAACAAAAAGGCAGCCAGGCCCCCCCAGCCATACAACAAGGCCCACGGAATGAACTCGGTGGTGAAGATGATGGAATATGTCTAAGAATGATTCTAACATGACAAGTATGATCAAATGAAGTATTAATGTGTTAAAATTAAGAGATGATTAGAAGATGTATTTTACGAATAAGTGAAATGAATGATTATATGAGTTGTTTTTCATAAAGAGTGCAGAGTCAGAGAAAAAGAGGAAGTGAAGAAGATGTTGCAAGTGGGCAAGGAAAGCTGATGTTGAACAACTGATCAAATGATTAAGATGTTGGTAAAAATGAAATGAATAATAAGGAATGAGAATGTTTGTATATGATCATATGAATTGTTTTTATGTGAAAGAGAGTTGTAATGAAATGATTGAATATGATTGATGTGATTTTGAAGAAATAATTTAAAAGAATGAATTCTCGGAAAAGCTGAAGTGTTAACAGAAAAGAGGAACTTGAGAAATAAGTTACTGGTAGGGGCTGCGGGGATTTCCAGTAAAGCAGAAGGAGAAGGGAGGAGGTTTTGAGTCAACAGCGTCCCCATGGTAACCAAGATCATCTGAGGACGACTGGAGTCAAGAACATATATAACTTGTTGAAACACCAGAAAACGGGGTTATTCTTCCAGGGAGAGGTGCTGTTGCCACTACTCCCCTGCTACGAGGAGATCACAAGACTTGACCATCTTGTGAGCAGCAATTGGAATCGTGGAGTGAGAGGACTGGAGCCATAAAAGATCATTTGAGAGAGATTTCAACTCCCACTCAGGCCGTCCAGTCACGGAGTAGCAGAACAATGGAGAATAACCACTGGCCTTAAGTCTGAGTGGGGAATGTTCAACGATTTCTCTCTCAAGGAACATCACCGCATACCAGAATGGATTAGATCAACTTTTGGTTGATTGAAGACGGCATAAATTCTTATGTGGATTAACTTCCTGAAGGATTACAATATCACACAAGGATCGTGGTCAGCTAACGACTAATAGCTGATGAAGAGGACATCAAGTTCATCGAGCTGGGGACCCTAACCTCAAAAACCTCCTTCCCTCACTCCTAGAAAAAATTGTTAAGAAGTCAATCCAGTCCCAGTCAAAGTAAGATCAGTCAGAATTATTGAATTAAAAACAAAAATCTCTGCCAATCATTATTCTAATTATATTTGAATTACTATTGTGAAATTATCACCATATAATCTATGTTGATTATGTTATTGGCACTTGCAAAACCTGCAATGAATTTCCAAGCATGCAGTTAAAGTGTTAAGGCTCGGACATTGGATTATTGATGCTTCTTAAGGTGTAAAAGTTAAAGTTTATTGGGTGTACAACATCAAAAGTCTCTAAAAGGTTAGTCTGGTTTTTTAATGAAAATAACACATCCTGGGGACTCGCTGTACGAGTCACTAAATTTAAAATCTAGCAACATTCCAAGAGCCCTGATCCATAAGAGGAGAGCTGCCGTTAACGGGCGTGGCCGGTTTGTATCCTGGTTCCTGAGAAGGCTATTCGACCGGGGTGCGAGATCAGCTTCAGCGGGATGGACGTCCGGATGGAGGCAGTGAGCAGCTAGACGAATCTCCTCGCCACCAGCTTGAACAGCCTTTGTGCAGCCCTGCCGGGTAATACCCGTGGAGACAAGAAGGTCGGACCCCAGAGACGGAGAGCTGGTTTTTACACAAACACACTCATCGGAGGGTGAGCGTGTGCCGTGTATCTAAAAAGCGGGATCTGACAGCCCTTTTCTGAAGCAGCATTCCAGAAAATTAGAATCAGTATCTACAAGGATACAAGGAATTAGACTCCAGTTTGAACTGTACTCTTTGTGTACAAGCATGTATAAATATACACTAAACACTGAATAATTCACAGTAAAAGTGTGCAAATATAATAAAATGTGCAATTGAAAAAAAATGTGTGCAAAAGAGAAACAGACAAACAGATTGAGATTGTACATGTCTATTTAGGGCAGTGGTCTCCAAACTATTCCAGAAAGGGCCAAGAGGGTGCAGGTTTTCTTTGCAGCCACTGACCTCAGCAGGTGATTTCACTGATTAACATCACTTTGAGCAGGTGGGATTAGTTCATCAGTGAAATCACCTGCTGAAGTCAGTGGCTGCAAAGAAAACCTGCACCCTCTCAGCCCTTTCTGGAATAGTTTGAACACCACTGATTTAGGGTTTGCTCCTTCTCTGCCACTGACTAACGTAGCATCAACATCTGGAGTTGGTCCCAGGACACCGGCATCGCCAACCGAATGGTCCCTTCTGAAAATTGGTCTGCCCTGCCTTCACTTTACATGCATCCGAGTCTGACTCTCTCAGTCTGACTCTCTACACCCAAAGCAATAAAAGGGAATAATGTGATTATTAACTATCGGATGACAAATTAAAACCTCTTAAATCGTTTTAAAGTCAGTTTTAAGCAGAAACAAGGCAATAATCGGTGAATCACTGCTGAAGCTCAAAAATGACGTAGGCGCAGCAGCACGTCAGACTCAGACATGCTGCTGTGGCGCTCTGATTGCTTCCTCCGTCTTTAATTCATCCTTATTTCATAATTATTGTGGAAATGATTGTTGTACAAAAGCTTCAGATATCTGCCGCTGAGATAGATGATGACTGGAGTGCAGTTTTAAAGCAGAAACAAGGTGATAATCTGTGAATTGCTACCGACGTGCCAAAATGATGCATGCACAGTGAAGGCAGGGCGGACTGATTTTTAGGGGGGGACCGTTCGGTCAGTAACACTGGACCATGGCTGCCCCCTGCTCCTAGTGGTTTGATTGTATCTAACTGTAATTAGGCTGTGTTAAATGCAGAGGACAAATTTCACTGTATGTATATATGTGCAATGATAATAAAGGCACTATTCTATTCTATCAGGTAGATGAATTAGTGAGTTTTACGGCAGATTAAATTGTTCATCAGTGTGATGGCTTGTGGAAAGAAACTGTTCCTGTGTCTGGTTGTTCTGATGTACAGAGCTCTGCAACGTCGAACAGAGTGAAGGAGTTTAAATAGTGTGTGTCCAGGTTGTGAGGGGTCTACAGAGATGTTACTAGTTTGCTTCCTGGATTTTTCTGCAGACCTAACAGTTCATTTGGAGGCTGAGGGAAACTAAACAGAGATGAAGATGCACCAAACAGACTGGATGATGGATGTACAGAAGAATATGAGCAGTTCCTTGGGCTGGTTGAACTTCCTGAGCTGTCTGAGGAAGTAGATCCTCAGCTGTGCCTTTTTTCTGGTGTAGTCTATGTGGGAGGTCCACTTCAGATCTTGGGAGATAGTGGATCACAGGAACCGGAAAGTGTCAACAGTAGATACATTGTTGTTGAGGATTGAGGGAGTGATGGAGGGTTTCTCCTGAAGTCCACCATCATATCTTGGGTTGGTTCAGCTCCAGGTTGTTCTGACCACACCAGAGGACCAACTGTTCCACCTCCTGTCTGTATGCAGGAGAATGTCAGGGTTGAATCAAAGTTCCAGAAGCATTTTTCAATTTCCACTGACTGGAGTACTTAATAAAAGTGCAACGCTTCCATGTTTTACTCATCTGCACGCTGAATTCATGTGATATTACAAAACACTTGATCTCAGATTTCTAATATTAATGTGGAAACTGTTACATGGGTTAATATCAAGACTTGCAAATGTTTAGTGCCACTGCTGTGTTTCAACATGACACATAAATCCAGCTTTCTTGTTTTGCTGCAAGTTTATTTTTCTCAGAGTTGGGAGGAGAACAAAAAAAAAAACCTCTTGGCTCTAAAGATCAGTGAGCTCGTTCCATCGGGGCCACATCTTGATATTCTGATAATTAGTGTCAATGACAAAGCTTGATGTGATGAAGATCTTAATGATTGGACACAGTAGATTAGTTTTAACAGAGCAGACTGCACAAAATATTTTTGTGATTGATGTACGAAAAGCAAACATCACACCGATGATGAAGATTGTGCATAATATGCTAATAGTAAGTCAGGGAGAGATTTTCCACAATGACATCATTTCTGATTATTTCGATGTCAGTTAGTAAATGTTAATCTGAGGTGTGTGTGTGTGTGTGTGTGTGTGTGCGCGCGTGTTTTAAGAGTGCATTATGAGACTCTGTTGAAATGTGCATCTTACGATGATGTTGCAAATCGACACGGGTGCTGAGAAGGTGGAACACACTGTGGGGCAAAGGTGGGATCCAACAACAGCAGCACAAATGATTACACACAGGTCCAGAACTGTTTCCACTCCTGAGAGCAATATTTATGCACAAAAAAGGATTATTTTCAATGAGTTTTGTTCACAAATTTGTTAAAATATGTTAGTCATAAATTTACCTTTTGCCGAGATGATCCACTTGGCTGAAGTGGCTATCTGTAGGTACGGTGCATCTGGAAAGTATTCACCGCGCTTCACATCTAACACATTTTGTTATGTTGCAGTCTTATTCCAAGATGGATGAAATTCATTTTTTCCTCAACATTCTACACACAATACCCCATAATAACAATGTGAAAAAAGTCTGAGATTTTTGCAAATTTGTAAAAATAGAAAAAATCACATGTACATAAGTATTTGCATCCTCTGACATTGAGCACAGGTGCATCCTGTTTTCACTGATCATTCTAGACATGTTTCTACAACTTAATTGGAGTCCACCTGGGGTAAATTCAGTTTATTGGACATAATTTGGAAAGACACACACACCTATCTACATATAAAGTCCCACAGTTGACAGTGAATGTCAGAGCACAAACAAGCATTGAGTCAAAGGAATTGTCTAGACCTCTGAGACAGGATTGTCTCAAGGCACAAATCTGGGGAAGGATTCAAAAGCATTTCTACTGCTTTGAAGGTCCCAATGAACACAGTGGCGTCCATCATCAGTAAGTGGAAGAAGTTGGGATCCACCAGGACTCTTCCTAGAGCTGGCTGTCTGTCTAAACTGATTGACTGGGGGAGAAGGGCCTTAGTCAAGGTGGTGACCTCACTCTGTCAGAGCTGCAGCATTCCTTTGGGGAGAGAGCAGAACCTTGCAGGAGGGAGGACAACAATCTACCTATCAGGCCTGTATGGTAGAGTGGCCAGACGGAAGCCACTCCTTAGTAAAAGGCACATGACAGCCTGCCTGGAGTTTGCCAAAAAGCACCTGAAGGAGTCTCAGACCATGAGAAACAAAATTCTCTGGTCTGATGACACAAATTGAGAACGCCAGGCATCATGCTTGGAGGAAACCAGGTACCATCCCTACAGTGAAGCATGGTGGTAGCAGCATCATGCTGCGGGGTATCAGGCTTGGTGTTGACAACTGGCAGGACACAAATGTAGAACACAAACTCACAGCTCTGTAGGCTTAACTCTTTTACTGGGTTGGTTAGCTGGGGTCTGGAACACGGTAAGGCGGTCTGACAGGAGCAAAAGTACAAAAATCATCAGGCTAGAGGCGTGGTTGAGAAAAAAAAGCAGGTGTTTAAAAACACAATGAGGCAAAATGAAGCAAGGCAAAGATACAAGAAAAGGCTGGAAGGAAGGCTCTGAGCACATCGATCTGGTGAAGGACCAGAGGACAGAGTCTTAAATACATCCAAGTGTTGAGCTGCAAATCAAGGACAGGTGTGAGGGGAAGCGACTAGAACTGGGGTGTGGTCAGACAGAGCGAAACGCCCACCACCAAGGGAAAGACAGAGAGAACCCAAGCAGAAAGCAACAGGCAAAGAACCAACATCACCCAAAAATAAGACAAACGTACAATTGTCGGGATTCATGGTGAGGAATGAACAGAATGCAGGACACAGAATGCAGACTCACAGAAAATGGAGTTGGAGTAATAAAAGGCTTTATCTGGGAAAAACTGGCATAGATTCAGTACACAGGTGCTCAGTCAAGGTGGCAGAGGTAAAAGGTAGACGTAAGGCTGAGGCGTGGTCAAAGCAAACTGGGTTCAGTGGCACAGAGAAGCAATGCTGTCAGGACTGAGGCAGAATCAGAGTCAAAAAACAAGCACAGTGAGTCCAAGTACAAGGGCTGAGGCAAAAATCAGGGTCTAACACAAAGCAAGGTCTTACACGGTTGAGCAAAAGGTCAGGAGCAAAACAAGGCTGGAACGCAGACTAGGTCAAACGAACTGGCAGAGGAGTGGAGAAAGGGAAGGCCTTAAATACACAGATGAGGTAATTAGCTTAACAAGGTGCATGTGTGGATGAAAGTTCCAGAAGGGAGGTGTGGTTGGGTGAATCCAAGAGGAGCGAAAAGATGCAAGAGAGTGAGGGAGTGATTCAGGGGGACTCTGACAAAGATGAAACAGACACGTGCAACAGAATAAGTGAACCTAAGGACAAAACAGAGACAAAGATGAAACAAACACGTGCAAGAGTGTAAGTGAACACACGGGGGAACAAAGAAGAAACAGACAGGTGCAAGAGTGTACGTGAAGGAAATGCAATCGGTGACCAAAATGAATGACAATAAAGGAACAAACTAAACACATGGCTAAAGTCAAGAAGATAATAAACATAGCAAACAACCTATAAATTACCATCTGAACTGTAAAACAGAAAACAAAACACAAGACAACCATATAAGCTACATGAAGAACACAAGAGGACTGAAACAACTAAAGACTACATTATAAGAATCAGGAGACAAACCAGAATGGTTAACACAGTGGAAACAACCATAACTGGATAGAACAAAGAATGAAAAAATTACATGACTAAAATATGAAAAACAGAAAATCCAAAAATAAACAGAAAACAAAACCAGAGACTAGAGAATATAGAACAGAAAATAAATGATGAACACACAATGAAACTAATAACTAGAAAACTGAGCTATGAAAATGGGAAATAAGTGAACCTACCCCACCCTGGGGCTGGACCCTGACAGTACCCCCCCACCAAAACAGCTGACCCCGGAGGCCAACAGAACCCCCCAAAAAACATGGCAGAAGGAGACACAAGGCCGTCAACAATGGGTGGGCCGGTGGGGGCTGGCAGGCGGGCCCAATCCCACTGAAGAGCTACCGGAAAGGATCCCCGAGGCCAGAGGCCAAAAGGGCAAGAACAGAAACAGAAACCCTGCCCCGGGGGCGTCAGTCCCCAGTCAAAACCACAACTGGGGGGTCGACTAAGAGGCAGACCAACACCAAGAGCAGGAGGTCGACCATGAAAACCAACAGTTCCCCACTTCATGGGGAAACGGTGGGCAAGATGACCAGAAGCTGAGGCAGGGATAGAGGCAGGCCTAAAGGGAGATGCAGGAGACAAAACCTCAGAAAAACCAGACTCCTTACTGGGAACAAATTGTTGGGGTCCAGCATAGCGGGCGGGACAAATTAAAGAAATAATGGACTGAAAAGCCATGCGTGCCCGCATCCAAAACAAAAACACAAAGCGGGGAATCAAAAGAAATAAAAAAAACCATCATCAAAAACCAAGCAACTCAAAAAAACAACCGAGTGGAGGAGGGACTGGTGAAAAACAAAGGGGACCTGAACCCAGGAAAAATGGAATATACCACATGAAAAATCCAACATAAGGATCTCGGTCGGAAATAACCCAGGTTAATTAAATCAGCAAAAGATTTGAGATAAGTGAAAACCAACAAAAGACCTGAGGGGTAAATCAACATTACAAATGGGCAAAAATGAAGAAGCCAACCAAAAAAACCATAACCAGGGCAACAAAATGGAAACAGATTAATAACCGACCAATAGGGGGCACCAAACCAAGAAAAGATAAGATAAGAAAAACAAACACACCATAAAGGGGGGCAAAAGAAAATGGACAAATCACTGGAAAAGATGGGAAAAAGATCAAAAGAAAAATTATACAGGGAATTGGGGCCCAACCAATGCAGAAAACAAAATAATACATCATGAAAACACTGAGACACCAATGAACCAAATCAAGTAAATGGGACCCAAACCATAGCAGGCAACTCATGAAAAAGAAAAACAAACTGGTGGAATGCACTTGAGGACTGACAAAAAATGGGCAACTTAAGCCAGGAGCCAAAGAACCTTACCCATATGTCATGCAGGGAAATTACTGGTTTCCCTTTTGATTTTAACATATGTAAAAACCATAAAAACATGAAAGACAGGGTGTACCAAACCAGAGAAAGGATTATAACTGATGTAACATGATGACTTGACGAAAAAGGAACAAAACATTGCTTTAAGAGTCCAGACTGCATGTCAAATGAAAACGATAGAAAACACAGCAAGCAGAGTTGCCCAAAGGAATAAAAAGAAGCAAAACTCACAGTCATGAAGACGATGAAGTTGGTGGTTTGTTTTGGTGAATCCACAGTAGTGCAGGGAAGTCGTGAAAGTCCGGAAGTTGTGTTCTGGGGTGAATTCTCCTCTGTGGCGCATGCTGGAGATGAGCTCGGTGCCATGCGCGCAGCTGGTTCAGGGGCTATGCATGGAGCAGCCCATTCTGCAGCCACTTTAAGGTGTGAGGCTGCTGATGAGGGTGCTGGAACCACCTCCTTCGGCACCATAGACATTTGTGGAGCGGCGGGCAATGTGACTGCATCAAGTGAAGCCGCTGCTGTTGGTGATGCAGCGCACGCTGGGATGGTTTCATCCAAAGTCAGGGAATGTAGCAGGGCTGTGCGTGTTGTGGTCGATTCGATCGCTGCTGGTGTGATCTGTGGCAGCGTAGCAGGAGTCTGTGGTGGTGTGCGCGCTTTGACGGTGTCGGCAGGTGGTGCTGTGGAGAGCCCCACTGAGACACGCCGAGGCGTTGGAACCGGAGTTTCCCAGAGCCGGTGCGCCGGTGACGGCGGAACAGGTGATGTCAGCTGCTGTGAAGACGTGTCGCTTCCTGAAGGCCCTACATGAACAGGGAAGACAGGCAACGCTACAGCTTCCAGAACCGTAGGTGGAGTGGTTGCTTGTGCCGTTGACTGGAACTGAGATGCACGTAGTTTGAGTGGAGCTGGAGTGGGTGTGGCCAGCGCAGGTGCCGCATAAGATCGCAGGACCGGCCCACCAGGCTGATCAAGCTCTGCCCACTTCCGGGTTGAAGAGCACTGTGATGGCACTGTAGCTTGCAGAGTGGGCATGGTTAGAAAGCCCCTCTGTGGGGGTGTGACAGCAGCAGGAGAGAGTGTTATCACCCGAGGTGTTTCATGGCAGGCTTCAGTAAGTTCAGCTTCAAAAAGATAGTCCATCGGATCCTCAATGAACAGAGGGAGCCGACCTTGCTCGAACAGGGTTTTAATGTTAACTAATTCTGGAAATGTCTGGGCCAAATTGGGTTCAGTCTGCAGTATCTCATCAAGAGCAGAAAAAATACCCTGCTTTCGCTGCTGCCCTGGATTGCCAAAAAACTCTAAAAAAAAGTCCTGGATTTTAAACAAAATGTTAGCAGTGTCTTGAAGCCTCATTCCCTCTGTTTCTGATGAGGTTTCAACATCCTCCTCATAATCATCGTCATCATCATCATCATCATCAATATCTTCCCAATCAGACTCACTGTCAGAGCAAGATGGACAGGACGGCAGGAAGCGTTCAGGTTGCCACACCCAGGCTGGAAGACTACCTGCAGCAAATAGATCATCCAGGTTTTCTAACTCTGGGAAGAAGTCAAACAGCCAGCGATTGCCTTCAACAAGGTTCCAGGCTTGGTCCAGAAAATTAAATTTCTTCTTTGGGGTGTGGCATGAATGGAAACAGTTGAAGAAAAAATTTATTTCAGAAAAAATGTCTTTGATGGTAGCCAGGTCGAGGTTAGGGGCGACTACATTTGAGTCCGCTGTGTCCTTGTATGGCCAGTTTGTTCTGTCGGGATTCATGGTGAGGAATGAACAGAATGCAGGACACAGAATGCAGACTCACAGAAAATGGAGTTGGAGTAATAAAAGGCTTTATCTGGAAAAACTGGCATAGATTCAGTACACAGGTGCTCAGTCAAGGTGGCAGAGGTAATAGGTAGACGTAAGGCTGAGGCGTGGTCAAAGCAAACTGGGTTCAGTGGCACAGAGAAGCTATGTTGTCAGGACTGAGGCAGAATCAGAGTCAAAAAACAAGCACAGTGAGTCCAAGTACAAGGGCTGAGGCAAAAAACAGGGTCTAACACAAAGCAAGGTCTTACACGGTTGAGCAAAAGGTCAGGAGCAAAACAAGGCTGGAACGCAGACTAGGTCAAACGAACTGGCAGAGGAGTGGAGAAAGGGAAGGCCTTAAATACACAGATGAGGTAATTAGCTTAACAAGGTGCATGTGTGGATGAAAGTTCCAGAAGGGAGGTGTGGATGGGTGAATCCAAGAGGAGCGAAAAGATGCAAGAGAGTGAGGGAGTGATTCAGGGGGACTCTGACAAAGATGAAACAGACACGTGCAACAGAATAAGTGAACCTAAGGACAAAAGAGAGACAAAGATGAAACAAACACGTGCAAGAGTGTAAGTGAACACACGGGGGGAACAAAGAAGAAACAGATAGGTGCAAGAGTGTACGTGAAGGAAATGCAATCGGTGACCAAAATTAATGACAATAAAGGAACAAACTAAACACATGGCTAAAGTCAAGAAGATAATAAACATAGCAAAGAACCTATAAATTACCATCTGAACTGTAAAACAGAAAACAAAAGCTACATGAAGAACACAAGAGGACTGAAACAACTAAAGACTACATTATAAGAATCAGGAGACAAACCAGAATGGTTAACACAGTGGAAACAACCATAATTGGATAGAACAAAGAATGAAAAAACTACATGACTAAAATATGAAAAACAGAAAATCCAAAAATAAACAGAAAACAAAACCAGAGACTAGAGAATATAGAACAGAAAATAAATGATGAACTCAGAATGAAACTAATAACTAGAAACCTGAGCTATGAAAATGGGAAATAAGTGAACCTATCCCACCCTGGGACTGGACCCTGACAACAATAAAACAGAGCACAAAAAAAACCTGACACGGGGATGTTTTTCAGTAGCAGGAACTGGGAGACTAGTCAGGATTGAGAAAAGATGAATGCAGCAATGTACAGAGTCATCCTGGATAAAAACCTGCTCCAGAGTGCTCTTGACCTCAGGCTGGGGGGCGGTTCATCTTTGAGCATGACAATGACCCTAAACACACAGCCAAGATATCAAAGGAGTGGCTTCAGGACAACTCTGTGAATGTCCTTGAGTGGTCCGGCCAGAGCCCAGACCTGAATCAAATTGAACATCTCTGGAGAGATGTGAAAATGGCTGTGCACCGACGCTCCCCATTCACCCTGATGGAACTTGAGAGGTGCTGCAAAGAGGAATGGACAAAATTTCTCAAATATAGGTGTGCTAAGCCTGTGGCATCATATTCAAGAAGAATTGAGGCTGTAATTGCTGCCAAAGGTGCATCAACAAAGTATTGAGCAGTGTGTGTGAATACTTATGTACATGTAATTTCATAGTTATTTATTGTTAATAAATCCGCAGATATTGTAAAAAAAAAATTATTGTTATTATGGGGTGTTGTCATTGTGAGTAGAATTTTGAGGGGGAAAATGACTTTACTCCAATTTGGAATAAGTCTGTAGCATAACAAAATGCCCTGTGCTGTGAATACTTTCTGGATGAATAAGAATAAGATCAATTTTATTTATCTCGAAGGAAATTATTTTGCCAGATTACCAAAACAGTGAACCATGTTGTTTGTTTAAAGACATTTGCACAAGATGTTCAACAATATTGCACATAACTCTTGAGTATCTGACTAAGCCTGAATAACTCTGTTAATTATGTATTCATCCTGCAGAGCGGGGAGGAATTATACAGCCTGAATACCACAGGTAGGGAAGACCTCATGTGGCATTCTGTGGTGCACCTTGGTGGTCTCAGTCTGTGGCTGAAGATGCTCTGATAGGATGTCAGTGTGGCATGCAGGGGGTGGGGGGTGTTGTCCCGGATGCTGAGCAGTTTCCTCAACATCCTCCTCTCTGACACCTCCACCACATCCTCTAGCTCAACCACCAGGACAGAGCCAGCTTTCCTGATGAGCTTGTTGAGTCTGTTTGTGTCAGGTGCCTTCAGCCTGTTGCCCCAGCACACTACAGCATAGAAGATGAAGCTGGAGCCCAACCAGTGGTAAAACATCTGCAACGTATTTCTGCAGACATTGAAAGGTCTGAGTCTCCTGAGGAAGTACAGTCACCTCTGACCTTTGCTATACACAGCATCTGTGTTTACAGGCCAGTTTGTTGTCTATGTGGACACCCAGATGCTTGTAGTCATCCACACTGTCCACCATCAGCTCAGTCATCTTAGATACGTTGCGCTGCAGGTGATTGAGTACACACCACTCCACAAACCTGTCCAAGACACTACTGTTCTCAGCCTCCTGGTCACTGCTGATGCAGCCCCAATAGCAGAGTTGTCTGAGAACGTCTGCAGATAGCAAGACTGTGCAGAGCCTGGAGTGTGAACAGGAAGGGAGAATGGACTATCCCCTGTGTTGCTTCTGATGGTGTCGGATGTAATGTCCCGAAGCCTCACATACTGTGGGCAGTCTGAGGCGTAGTTGGCAAACCACTGGGCTGTGAGTGCCTAGGGGAAAGGGGTAGCAATGAGAGGAACTGGGGGAAGGGTGGGCAGAGTCCATGTTGTCAAACCTGTTGGAGTACAGGTTTAGCTCATTGAACTCTTGTAGGTCTCCTTCCATCATCTGGTCTGCCTTCTTATCATGACAAGTTATGGTTCTCATCCCACTCCACACCTACACACCTTGTTCTGCTGGAGCTTGTTCTCCAGCTTCCTCCTGTAACTGTCCTTCCCCTCTGCATCTTCTCCCTCAGTTCAAGCTGCACCCTCTTCAGCTCCTCTCTGTCTCCACTCCTGAATGCAGCCTTCTTCCTGTTCAGTGTTGCCTTGATGTCCTTGGTCACCCACAGTTTGTTATTGGGGTAATGGCGCACAGGTTGGGATGATACTGTCTGTACAGAGGTTGATATCATCCATTATGTAGTCCATAATGCATTCGATGTCCTCCCCTAAGCATCCATGAAGACTGTCTTCAGCGTCCTGTGACCACCTCCATACCACTCTGGTGATCACAGGTTGCCACTGAACTGCAGGGATGTAAATTGGCTCGAAACAGACCAGGATATGATCTGCTTTTTTCCAAGCGGGGGGAGTGCTGTGGCACTGTGCGCTTCCTTGACAAATATTCATAATTATAAGGGCACCTAGAGGGACAATCTTGGGGGCATTTTGGAGGCTAAGAAACACAATACAACCATTTTCAAACCTCTAAATTAGAGCCCTAATTAACATAATACTTAAATGGTTGTCTAAATGATCACTTTTTCCATATCTCTGAAATAGGGGCATCTAGAGGGACAATTGCAGTGTGTAAAGTAACATTTTTGAGGCCAAGTGACACAGTGCAATATCTAAGCTATGGCCTCAATGATTACATTTTAAAATGGTTGCTAAATCATTATAATATTGCAGTTCTCTCTGGCTTAACTAACCCACTCCAGTTAAATTATAATGTTCTACATATGTGTGGTGGAGGTGTAATGGCCTTTTTTTGTTTCAGATTGAATAAAGATGAATGAGCTCCAGTGCCCAATCTGCAATAAACCTGTTAGAAAGTCAAGCTTGTGCAAAACTTACCAAAAAAAGGATGTGAAACCTTTCAGAAAGCCAGTGAGGAAAGAGGTATAGGGACAGTAACAGTGCCTGGATGAAATGTACACAATGAATGTCTCAAAGCACACTGTAGGCAGTCCGACATTGAGGTTCATAACTGCAAAACAGGAAATGAAGCTTCTGAGGAGAGGAAAGACAAACTGAGGTCTGCTGAAAAGCCATTTGACTACAATCCCAATTCCAATGAAGTTGGGATGTTGTGTAAAATGTAAATAAAAACAAAATACAGGGATTTGCAAATCCTCCTCAACCTATATTGAATTGAATACACCACAAAGACAACATATTTAATGTTCAAACTGATAAACTTTATTGTTTTTGTGCAAACATTTGCTCATTTTGAAACGGATGCCTGCAACACATTTCAAAAAAGTTGGGACGGGGCAACAAAAGACTGGGAAAGTTGATGAATGCTCAAAGAACACCTGTTTGGAAACAGGTGGGTGTCATGATTGGGTATAAAAGGAGCATCCCCAAAAGGCTCAGCCATTCACAAGCAAAGATGGGGTGAGGATCACCACTTTGTGAACAACTGCGTAAAAAAATAGTCCAACAGTTTAAGAACAATGTTTCTCACTGTTCAATTGCAAGGAATTTAGGGATTCCATCATCTACAGTCCATAATATAATCAGAAGATTCAGAGAATCTGGAGAACTTTCTTCACGTAAGGCCGAAAACCAACATTGAATGCCCGTGACCTTCGATCCCTCAGGCGGCACTGCATTAAAAACCGACATCATTGTGTAAAGGATCTTACTGTGTGGGCTCAGGAACACTTCAGAAAACCATTGTAAGTTAACACAGTTCATCGCTACATCTACAAGTGCAAATTAAAAGCAATATAAAATTGTTAAAAACTATTAACTAAAAGAAAGTAGAGGGAAAAAAATAGCAATATACAGAGATGTCCCGGATGAAAATCTGCTCCAGAGCGCTCTTGACCTCAGGCTGGGGCGACGGTTCATCTTTCAGCAGGACAATGACCCTAAGCACACAGCCAAGATATCAAAGGAGTGGCTTCAGGACAACTCTGTGAATATCCCCAAGTGACCCAGCCAGAGCCCAGACCTGAATCCGATTCACCATCTCTGGAGAGATTTGAAAATGGCTGTGCACCAGCACTCCCCATCCAACCTGATAGAACTTAGTAAATTATCCAAATGTATGACAAGATCAATTCTTTGTCAGTTATTCATGCATTAATAGCTTAACTGTACTGAAGAGACTTGGTGAATTAGGTATCGTTCCACTTCTTGGATTTTAGGGGACTTTTAGTATATTATTTAAGAGGCATTTTGCACCCATTAGTGAATAAATAAATTCTGTTGCAATTAGTGGTGGGTTGACCCCCTATTTTTCATAGATTTACTGGACTATAAATTATTAAAAACTATTAACTAAAGAAAGTAGAGGGAAAAATAGATAGTAAAAAGTGATTAAAAGACACCATGACAATGAGAAGTCTGGCAGGCAGCTGTACCAAGCAGCGCCATCTTGAAATGGATGTACTGCATATTTATTATTGTGACATGATGTGGATAAAAAAATCAATTATGATTAAACACTTAAACAGAATGAGAAATGTGAATCAAATACTTGAAAATGTTCAGAATTTCTCAGCACAACTCTCTTTAAAAGTGGAACAGCCTGCAGGCAGGTCAGGGTGAAAAAAAAGGTGGAAGGAAACTGAGTGAACGTGTGAAAGACTTGAGGAAAGGTGTGTAATTATGAATGCAGGGCAGCTGGGCAGGCGGAGTATATTCACTTGGATGAGAGAAACAATGACATCTTTATTACAGAAGAAAGTCATGAAATGATCCAGAATTCACATTTACGTAGACCTCAATTAAGGCTAAAAATTTAATGACCTTTTCCACATTCATGAGTTTGCTTGTCCTGTTTTGCAGAGATCAATGAAAAAAAAAAAGAAAAAAAAAACTTTTGAGAAATTCTTTGTTAAAAAGAAATTAAACCAGATGACCCACTAGAAGCATCACTGGTATAATCAACTTTTATTACCTCCATGAACTGACAGGCAGAAGATACCCTGTGCCTTCAGAGAAGTTTTTGACATAGTGGAAAAAAAAAAAAACTGTTGTGCAATGTTCAAGTATTTGAAGGTGTCAGTTTTATTTGTACAGCATTTTTTAAAAAAATTATATATAGAATGTGTTCCAAAATGAAAACAGTACAAGGCCAGCAAAAGGCAAGAATGAGGTTTAAAATACCAAAACAGAAAAAAAAAAAAAAAAAAAAAAAAAAATCAGGATAAAAAAAAAAACAACAAAAAAAACAAAACAAAACAAAAAAAAAAAGATAAAAATAACAGCAGGACTATCCAAACAGAATAAAATTTAGTTATAGGCCCATTGTCGCTGACCAAATGACACCCCCCCCCCAAAAAAATTTGTCTGCCCTGCCTTCACTGCGCATGTGTCATTTCAGACCACAGTAGTGTCATTTCTGAGCGTCAGCAGCAATTCGACAAGTATCGCCTCATTTCTGCTTCAAACTAGAGGTGGGCGATACTGGGAATTTTGGTATTGATCCGATACCAAGTAAATACAGGCCCAGTATCGCCGATGTCGATACTGATACTTTTTCATATTTAAGCTTCGTAGATCCAAAGAATCCAAAAGACCTAGGATAGAATTTTGCCAAACATTGTACGTGACAACAAAATACTTTATTATCACAATCAACATTTTTGTTAAAAAAAAATCACTAAACACAACTTAAAACAAAATCTCCTGAGGTAGAGGGCTGACAAAATTAACACACCACAACAAAATTGGCTGGCACCACTGAGCCACGTGACTGCGCAACAACAAAAGACCAGAGGGGGGAGGGTGCGCTGCTCTTACAGACAGAGAATAGACTTTAATGAATCTGCGTGCGCAGCAGTCAGTGCATGCGGGAGAGAACAAAAGCTTGAGTATCTTTTTACATGAGGATTGTTCAATATCAATACCAGCGTTGGTAACGATATAATCGATATTACGATCAATCCGCCCACCTCTACTTCAAACTGCACTCCAGTCATCATCTATCTCAGCAACAGATATCTGAAGCTTTTGTACAACAACCATTTCCACATAAATTCAGCATTATTTCATAATAAAAGATGGAGGAAACGATCAGAGCGCCACAGCAGCACGTCTGAGTCTGGCATGCTGCTGCGCCTACGTCATTTCAGAACGTCAGTAGCGATTCTCTGTTTATCACTTTGTTTCTGCTTAAAACTGACTTTAGAATGATTAAGGAGGTTTTACTTTGTCATCTTATGGTTAAGAATCACATTATTCCCTTTGATCACTTTGGGTGTAGAGAGTCAGACTGTGTGCTGCTGTGGTCCGAAATGACGCATGCGCAGTGAAGGCAGGGTGGACCAGTTTTTAGGGGGCTGTTCGGTCAGCAACAACGTGTTGACATGATTACAGAATGAATCGATGTAGGACCAGTATTTTCTGAAGAGGATAAGATGTTGAATCTAGATTAATTTAGAGAATGTGACTGTCTGTCTAATCTCTGTGGGCAAATAAAAGGAGCATAAGAAAAAGCTCAGTAGTCTGCTGATGTTTTCACCCCAAAAAAGAGAAACTAATAAGACGACAACTTGAAAATGTAGTATGAGAAGGCACATAAGGCTTAAAATTTTTTGCAAAATTTGCCCCCGTTTACATGACCATAATACTAACATAACTGCTTGTAATCATATATTATGTCTGGTTGCTTTTGTTGACTGATCTGATTCATCAAAGTTCACCAGTTTTAATCTTTGTCCTTATTTTATGCACCTTTTTTACAACATAAGTCTTTGAGTTCCTACACAGTCTGGCTGGGATGGACTAACCCACCCAGCTGCTCATCTACATTTTTGCTGTACAAGCTCTACACTGAGATCAGGGAACAGAAATCAGAACCTTCTGTTGGAGATGGTGTTTTATACCCACACTGCTACTAAAAGCAGTGCTTTCTTTCTCCGCACTGCATGATTTCTAATAAAAGCTGACACTGAAAACAAGCTTGCCAGCAAATCTGGCCCTTTTCCACTTCTCCTTTCCTCTGCCGGAGGTGACACATGGTTAGAGCTACGTGGCATCCCTGCACAACCTCCCCCTCGTACTAAAGAGCAGGAATAAAGCTGTTTCCACATCAGAACGCCAGCAGCGTAGCTGCACTGGGCTCGTGGGGGCTGATATCATTTATCTCAGTGACTTAATGAAAAGCCCTCAGTGCTCCTGACGGGGAAAACCCAGAGAATCCAAAAAGAACACACTCAGTAAGCAGCGGCCGTTTGTGTGTTCGCAGCTGCTACCATTGGCCGTTGAGTTTGAATGGACTCGGCTGAGGCAGAGCACACCAAAAGTTGAAAGCGAGGAGACAACAGAAAGATGCCCCAGGGTGCAGAAGTGTCTGGCAGAAAGACAGCAGTGCAAACAGAAACTAAAGAAGACAGACGTGAGGAGAGGACAGAGACATGCCACAGGAAAGGAAACTGCCTCAGAGGAGCAAGCGTATCAAAAGACTTGTAACTGCCTTCTCCTGGTGGACAGTCCAGGTGGGAGGAAGGGGAAGGAGAGTGATGGTGATAAGCCTGAAAGACAGGGAAAGGACACAGGGAGAGACATGTCTCACAGGATTACGATCTATCTGGGTGTAGAGAACACAAGGTTATCATCAGGTTGAAGTATTAACACAAAGATGTTCTTTCACCTCCTGCAAGCAAATGTATGTGTTCTCACAGGAACTACAGTAAGTTGGGGTTGCCAAAATATTTCTACCAGTCTGTGATATGGACCACTCATGTGTCTCTCCCTTTTGTGAAGGAATGTGTTATGTGTATAAAACACTAAAGCCAAAAATAGCCCTACACAAGGCAAAGAACGTAGTGAGTGGTCCAAAGGGTGGTTTGAACTGTTGGACACAAGTTGGACACCACCAGCACACCACAGTGTAAAAGAGGGTGCTGGGTACTATGGACTGGTAGAACATCCACAGGAGTTTCCTGCAGATCTTAAACAACTGCAACCTCTTCAGAAAGTACAGCCTGCTCTGTTCCTTCCTGTACAGGTGGTTGGTGTGGGTTGTCCAGTCCAGTTTGCTGTCCATGCACAGCCTGAGGTGCTTGTAGGAATCTACAGCCTCTTCCTCAGCTCTCTTGACCAGAAATGGCCGTGGCACCTGTGCCATTATTGTATCCATGAAGGCCCAATGAGAACCATGAACACAAGACGGCTAACAGGGCTTTGGTGAAACAAGAAGTCCTCAACTGCAGATCAGGTGGCGAAGGTGATGGTTTGTTATGAAGGCTGCAGCAGGTCCTCTGACCCTGATCGTCTGGGGTTTCCAAGCCATTAGACCAGGCTAAGGGCCCCTTCACACATAGTGTGAATATGTACAACTCAGGGCAACTCCCATCGGAACAGCTCGTATGAGCGCACCACGAAACATCTCGCCGACGGGCAGGCGTGCATGTTGCCGGTGCAAAGGTTCATGCACACAGGAATAAAGTGCGAGCAGCAGTGCAGTGTGTAACCACATTGCACTGCTGCTGTGAAAAAAAATTAAATAAAAAATACATGTCACCAACGCGATTCTAACCCACGCTTTCCAAAAGCTCTGGTTGCCAGTCAGAAACTTGACCACTGAGCTACCATCATTGGCCTGTGAAAGGTGCAGGAAAATGCCTGATATCAGGAAGGACGTGGACATATAAAAAAAAAAACCACACACCATATAAAAACATCGCATTATATTGAATCCCTCTTATCAAGCAGGCAATACAAATATAATCCATCTGTTCCTCTGTAGATGAAATGACATGAATGAGAAGCAGTTCGCTCGTCTCATCATATCCACATGTGCTGGCGTGTGTCCCGCCGGCACGCCACAGGACTGACACCGCGCCATGTGGAACAGAGCTCAAGTGGGTGACATAACAGTCAGATCGCCCGCTGCGTGTTATGAGCTGATGGTATGTTTCCACCTGGGGGCAGCCTGTTAATGGGCTGCAGCAAGTGCTCGCTCGCTGCAGCCCATCGCCACAGCGATATATGTTTTTATTTATGTCCACATGATGACAGCAAGCAGACACACGTTCATCAATTGTTAGTCCATGTCCGTCCAAACACAGTATGTGCTGTTCAACTGGGATGTCCAGAACATCAAATCTCCATGGCCACTTCTGTCGGTGGCCACACACCCTGTCAGTTCAGCGCACAGACCAAAGCCACACTCATGGGGTACTTAGACAAATTTCACTGCCAGCATAACAGTGCTGACTGTTGTTGTGTTAATAGTGTGAAAGTGCCACACATTTTCTAAGTGCCATGGGAGCGGTGTTAGATGTTCATGTGTGTCACCTGGAATTTGGCCTACACCTGCCGCGAGAGGGTTTGATGGGCTCGCACAGCACAAACACACTCTCTTTCAGCTGTTGGTGTGTGCAAATAGTTGTAGCAGCAGGTGTACAAGGCAGCTACGATTTAACACGTTTTGCACGATTCCTGCTAAATGCGCACTTTATGCTCAAATCGACCAAATTCGCACTATGTGTGAACGGGCCCTATGGCTCTGTCAAGAACCATCACATCAATGGGTAACAATGTGCAAATTACATGAACATGACACAAAACCTGTATATGTAAATTGAATTCAAAATTAAGATCTTTTTTTTAACTCTTAACACTGAATCAGATTTTCTCCATTACTTTATCTGCATGAAGAGTTGCTTTTTTGTTTCAATCACTCCCTTTTGATTTTTTTCTTTGCTTCTATAGTTTCCATCCTCTGTCCTTTATGGCTTCATATTTTTGATCCTCCTCATTAATGGGGCATCGGAATCTGTTTTCACTGTCACTTCCTACAGCCATGCCTCCTCCTTTCATTCTCCCCTCCTCCACTTCTTTTTCATCTTTTTATTACTCTGTTGAACTTTTTTTTTTTTTTACTCCAGGCCCCTTAAGAGCCGGTTTTACTTGAAATTATGGATACTTGAATAAAATGCACCATTGGTTTGAAGATCTGCTGTAAACTATCCAATACTCACCCACAAAAGCACAGCCATCAGTTTTCACTGAGCTTTGCTTTGCTTTCCTTTACTCAAAAAGGACATCATGTCTAAGTATCATAAAGAAGCAAATATAATTTGATTTATATGGAATGTTCAATTTATAAGTGGGACTTATTGTATATTTGAATGTGTGGGTATGTATATGCGTATGTAGATATATAGATATGGGTAGGTGTATATGTATATAAGTGACTGTGTATATGTATGTATATATTTATGTTTGTAAAGTATATACGTATGTATATAGGTATATATGGCACAGCCCAAGCAGAGGGTCACCCCCAAGAGCCTGGTCTGCTTGAGGTTTCTTCCTTATAGGGAGTTTTTCCTCACCACAGTTGCCTAGTGCTTGCTCTGGGGGTTGGTAAGGTTAGTCCTTACTGGCGTAAAGTGCCTTGATTCGACTTTCTTGTGATCTGGTACTATATAAATATAAGTGAATAGTATATTGATGTGTATGTCTGTGTGTCGACATGTAGTAGTGAATTTATATTTATGTAAATATGACTGATTAGAATTGCTGGACTTGTACTAGCAGGGGTGGGCGCTAATAAGCTTTGCTTCAGCCCACACCCTTTCGGACTCACTAGTTTTGTCTGTGTTTGTTTGTGGAATTGTTCATTTTTTTCTATTTGAATATTTTGTGTGCCGAATAAAAAACTTTGTCACTTTAAAAAAAAAAAAAAAAAGATATTTGTGCTTCAAGTCACTTAAATAAAAAGCCTCAAAAGAGAATATCAAAGATCCTCCAGGCAGCAGAAATTGCTTTATTTCCACCAAAATCCTGTTGCAGCTTTACATTTACATGATAAGGTTCCGCTAAGGAGTGCCGGGGGGGCAGGTTAGTATCACCTTATTCCTACCCATCACCAGGGCCCAGTTTAACAAAGCAATCTAATCTTTCAGTCTACTAAATTTTCTTAGTTGACTACGGTTAGTCGCCCAACATTATCTGTCTAATCATGTTTCACATTGACGGCTAAACTTGTAGATTAGCTGTTTTACCTTAGTCTATGGTTTTCCCAGGCATAACGGCCTTGTGTGTGCCGTTGCCAAGAAACAGCTCCAATGCACAACAGTTTTGTTTACTTCCTGGTTGGTCGTAGCCTTTGTTTCATTAACTGACTTATACTAATATTTAAGGACCCATACAAACTGCCGAATGACGTGCTTAGCTTAGCTTAGCAGTCTCTCTATTCAGTTTCTTCTTCTACACTTCCATCAAGCCTTTCTGTGCACACAACATTGCTCAGCGCAACAGCGCCACCCTGTGGCTTGTGTGAGAAATGTCACAAGCATATCATAACAGTCATCTGCTGCAACTATGGTCAAAAGCGGAGGAAGCTCTCCAATTGGAGGAATGCTCTTGCGTGTTCTATCAAGTGGTGAAGACATTGAAGTTTTATCAGCTAAAATAGGAATAGCTTCCTCCATAACAGGCTACAAACATTTGTCTGGTAACGTGAAACTTTAGTTGACTAAGCGATTTGTGCAACAACTAATGTCAAATTAGTCAACAGTGAATTTATTCACCGAAACAAGATTAGACTGCTTTAGGAAACCGGGCCCAGAAGAGTTGGGGATACTGGGGAGCCCCCAGCTGTGGCCATCTGGTGCCCCGTTGTACAACTACCTTTAGACGATCGCACACAGTTTGGGCGTGGGCATCGTTTCGTAGGCCTGCTTTAAGCCCCAGTCACATGGCACTAATGAAGGACACCGAAGCCAAAACAAAACAAGAAATCTGGACTTACGCTGACTTGAGGAGACATCATTTAACTGTCGTCCAGCTTCGTTCCTGTAGCTGGCGCTTCATCAGAATTTTCAAAATGTTGAAAAATGTGAACAAATCCTGATGGCATTCTCAATTTGTCTGTATTCCGTTTTGCTTTCTGTCTTGACGGTTCCTCATCATAGTTCCCATATCGTCAGCGTACCGTTTGATTGTCATCCAACTTTGTCCAACCTCCAGCCTCTCACTGTCTCTCTCTCTCTCCAGCCTCGCACCGTCTCTGGCTGCAACGTGCGTGTGTGCGCACATGTTTTCAAGACAATGCAGCTGCAGGTGCCTGTGGACAGCACAGACGCGCTGCAGAAATGATCACACGCTGGCGTTTCATTTTGATTTTGTTCTAAAGTGTCATTGTAACCGTTTGCTTCATTTTTGTTTTGTTGTTTTTTGTTTCATTTCGGTCTTATGCACTCTGCACTCACAGGCTTTTTGGTGATGAGAGAATTCCAGGCTCAGTCGTCCACTTTTTCTTGACGATTTGTGACTTTGGGACATTTTTTGTGACTTTGGGACATTTTTTCCTTCATTCAGCTAACACTGTGTGACCAGGCATTTATCACTGGGTTCTCAGGCTGGGGGCAGAGCAGCATGGGGTTAGTTGGGGTGGTGGTAGGAATGATGTACCAGGGGCAGAGTCCTGACAAACATTCATCTCAGAGGATTCACACCAGCATTCATGAAAATTTAGATTTTGTTTTTTACTTAATAAGCTTTAAAAGTGTGCACATTGTGAATCAGTATATTGTAAGACTTGCAGAGCAGAATGTGTTCAGGTACATAATGCATTTTCTCTTTCATCAGATGTTGGAAAAAATGTTCTTTTTAATTATTCCTTACTTTACCTTTTTTAAAATGTGCTTAATGTGCTGCAGGATTTACTGGTCAGCAGAAGTGCCTGAGAAGTTATTTCCGCTTAAATGATCTTTCTGTAGCATCAGGTGGTGAGCAGAACGAGCAAGACCAAATTCCCCATAGGACACCCGAACGCTGCTGCAACTTAAAGGGAACCAATAAAATATTCAGAGAATCACTGTTACCCAGTTTAACCTGTTTATTTTTGTTCAGCTTTCTGCTCGAGTGGAGTGAAAACCCAAACTGAGCTCAGTGTCATAAAGGCAGAACAATAATAATAATAATAATAATAATAATAATATTCACAATGGGACCAGAACTATTCCACATGCCTTCGACTGACTTTCATCCCTAAAGTATCCCTCCACCTTTCCAGACTCACCTCAACCTGCAGAGAGAGAAAGCAGAATGACTAACTGGAAGTAATTGGGGCAGCTGTGATTGTATTTAAATGATAAATGGACTGCATTTATATGGAGCCTTAACCATCTGAATTGGAAGCTAAAAGTGCTTTGCAATGATGCCTCACATTCACATGTCAGGGTGCTGCCATGCAAGGCGCTCACGATACAGCGGGAGCAACTAGGAGATTAAGTACCTTTCCCCAGGGTCCTATGTGATTTATCGGCCTGATAGGGGTTTGAACAAAGGATCCCCTGGTCTCAAGCACAACCAGAAGACTGAAGAGGAATCACTGGTTGCCATCCTATCCACTATCACCAGTTGCTTGTGCAGGCTTTCTACCTTTAAGACTCAGGGGACTGTGGTGGTCTTTCAGTTGCTCCGATTGTTCAGTGTCGCCACAGCAGATCAAACACCTATCCGCATTGGGATTTGGCACAAGTTTTTCACTATGCCCTTCCTGGCACAACTCCAGTTTTACCTGAAGAAATACACACACAGCCCATGTTCTTCCAAAGAGGTCTACAATCTAAGTACAAAACCAGGACTCACTCTGCTTAACTTCTGAGATCTGATGGGATCAGACAAACACCGAGCAGACTGGCTGCCTCAGGAGACTAGAAGCTGTTAAAGATATAATCCATTGTGATATTGTACAGAACAGGGTTAGGGTTAGGGTTAGGGTTAGGGTCTTTGTCTTTGTGGCAGGTCTGTCATGATGAATTGTTGTCAGAAAAGCAACCCTCAGCGTCAGACAGGGACCAGCTGGTGGCAGTGGGGTGGAGGAGGTAGAGTTTCAGACCGGCGACTGCAAACAGAGAGATACAACTGACATTTTTAAATTAAAGCAAGTGTCCTGTTGGTCATAAGTTGATGATGAAAAGCGCCAGCTGCTTCCAGCTCTATATACAACTGTTACCAGTGATGAGAACAGTTCCGCTAATCTGCTAATTAGCGAAGCTAGCTTTTCATTTGTGGATTAGCTTTTCAGATAACTTTGAAAACCATCAGCTTCCGCTAACTTTAGTTCCACTAACATTTCTTTGCTGGCATAGTGCGTAAAGCTTAACGGTCAAAAACATTTGTAAACCCTAAAATCTGACAGGATGTAAGGATTGAACACAAATGCAAGGTTCACTCAGGCAGCTCTGGTTAGAAGACTTTAGTGGAGATAATAACAAGGGTTGGTACACAGGAAGGCAGTCCAAGATACACAGCAATAGTACAAAAAACATCAGGCTAAGACACGGTCGGATTAAACAGGCTGGAGGTCGAGAACACGATGAGGCTGGAAGTACAAGAGATCACAGGAACGAGAGCTGGAAAGAAGGCACAGAGCGCATCAATCTGGCGAAGAAACAGAGCAAAATGAGCAGTATAAATACGAGGTCTGTCCAAAAAGTATCTGACCTTTTTATTTTTTGCAAAAACCATATGGATTTGAATCACGTGTGATTGCATCAGACAAGCTTGAACCTTCGTACGCATGCGTGAGTTTTTTTCACGCCTGTCGGTTGCATCATTCGCCTGTGAGCAGGCTTTGTGTGAGCAGTGGTCCACCCCTCTCGTCGGATTTTTATTTCGAATAAATGTCTGAACGATTTGCTGCATCAAATTTTTCCAGAAACTGTGAGAGACCTCCAGCTGGACACCATTCGGAAAATTTAGATGGCTTTCAGTGACGATTTTTTGGGATTACACAGATTAAGGAGTGCTCCAGCCGGTTTAAAGACCGCCCACAGCTGCTGAGAGCACGCTGCGCTCTGAGCGCCGATCGACAGGCTCAAACCCCGCTGAAACAACCAGATCATTTCCAACGTGAAGGCTTTGTTGATCCGGGACGTCGTCTAACTTTCACAAAAAAGGCAGAAGGCGTGGACATCAGCACTTTTTTGGCACATTCTACTGTTACAGGAGTTTTTTTCATGGAAAGAGAAGTGGAGACTTGCACCACCATGCCGCTCATGGAATTCCGCGCGTCGCGGCGGAGCCGCATGGCGCAAAGCAACGTCGTGATGAAGCCTCACAGGACATGTTGGGGCATGTCCAGCTCATGCACAATTTCTTGGATACTCACATGATTGAAAAGCAAACGGAAGCCGTCTGAAAGCCACCTGAAAGCCGTCCTGTGAGACCAACATGGAGGTGGTTTTGTCCCGCGCCATGAGCGGCACAAAATGGCGGCGCTAGCGGACAGTACGCCGTTCTAAACGCGACCTCCTGGTTAACGGCGTTCCAAACGACCGATAGACGGCGGTCAATATAAAAACGCTACCGCACTGCATGCAGGCCTCTCACTCGTGGCCAGCTCCAGATATTTTTGCAAAGAAGCTCCAGTATGCCTCCTAAAAGAAAATTGGCAGTGGCAAGGACTTACCAAGAGGTCTGGTTCAGAAGCAGAGGGTAGCCCTGTGGTGGAGACAGAGCAACACGTTGAGGAGGGGAAAAGGAAGGAGAAGAAAAGGCTGAGTATCTCCCTCCCCCTGCAGTGACAGAGGCATGTATTCCTGCAGCTTCAGCCTATTATACTCTGGGGGCGGTGCCTATATGCAAAAGTTCCTGGAGTAACGCAGGATTTGCCTGGATAAATTCAGCAGTACACAGGGCATTATCGGCGGCAGTAGAACACCGCCGTTCTCACGCGCGTCTTAACCTGCGATTGTAAAGGATAGAACTGGGTATTAACCCTCGTTGCCTGACCTGTGCCGGATGCTACGGCATCAAAACGCCTTTATTCGGCGGATTTAGCAATGTTTTATCCGCGTATTTGCGGCTATTACGGTGGTCAAAACGCCGGCGAAATGCTCCGCCCCTTTCCACCGCGAAAACAGCCGGAACTACCGCGAACTTCAGTCTACGTACTACCCGCCGACAAAACCGTCTATGTGTAAATGGGGCTTTAGTCCGTGAAACATGCAAAAAAAAAAAAAGACTTCATGTATTTCCTCAGTCGAATGAAAAATCGTGTCAGAAATTTGTCCAGGTTTTTATCCTAACAGCTCCTCATACTTCCAGATGATTTATGGCATAGTGGATTTGTTTTGCATGCATGTGGTTAGAAGAATTAGCCCCGCATCGATTAACTCATTCAAATTGTCATCCGTCAGCAAAACAAACGCCGCCACCATTAGTGTGTGCGCGGCCGGGGTTCACAACATGCAATGGTATAAAACCAAATTTGCACACTAAATGGAACCATATTTGCACGCTAAATGGAACGCAACACAAATGGGATGAATAATCCATCACGTGACATACAAAGCACCAATCAAATGACAAGGATTCACTCAGCCATTATATAAAGACTGACATTTTAAGGCAAGGGTTTGCTGATAATGCGTGTGCATGCTTTTGCTGACACTTTTAACCAAACCAAGTTTAAAATAGAAAATCTTCACATTTCTAAATGCAGTGCTTAACCCGTGTGTAATATAACCCAATCAATAGTACAGGGACATTTGGCCATTTCATTGCACTCTGAGGCACACCCTTCACTTTCTGACTCTCTAATTAAAGCAAAGGGGGAACTGAGAAGCTCTTGGAACTGAGAAGCTCTCTAACGTCTATTTAAATGGTCACCCTGCTGTTTTAGTACCATACCTCATGCTGTAAGGATAAATTTAACTACATTGCCTGCAATACTCATATTCTTGTTTCTCACTTACATCGTACTTGACCTGAACATTTTCTATAAATAATTACAAGGAGCACTCTGAGTCCATAGCTCTTCCAAGTCTGAACAAACCCTGGATTTATTTGCACTGGGATTAACATTTGCAGCTTTAATTATGGATGCAAAAAGTTCATTAAATTATGCATCTACAAATATTTCAATGAATGAGTAAATGCAGATTATTCAGATCTGTACAAAAATTCACTTCTGTCATGAGATGTGCAGAACGAACAGGTTTCATAAAGATCAGGGAGCTAACAAACTCATTAAAGAAACAATTTAAAAGCCCCTTCACACATAACATGAAACTGGGCGAATCAGGCGGAATGGGCCAAACCCGAAAAGTTTGAGCCACAGTCGGGAGGGATAGGCATTCAGACAGGCACAAACAAATGGTGCCCAAATACCCACAATAATAGAATGTGGCATGAAGTCGGCCCGAATGGATCAGGAAAAGTCGGAAATCATTTGTGTGGCATTTGATGGCATTTGGACACCATACGTGTTGGACTTGGCCCCCATTTAGGACAGGGACTGGTGTCATGCAGATGGGATACACCTCATCCCACTCATTCGGACGCAGTCTGTGGTGGCTGCCCATTTCAGTATGTTGCAATGGGCAGCCAATGTCCAGACTTTTTTGACTGCAGTCAGGGTCTCATTCTGGCTGTCTTGCCTGCATTCAGGCTGCAGTGAGACAGCTCCTCGCCCGCCCTGTGAGCTTTCGGCACCTCGACCGCACCTCGATTGTGATGTCATGTGCACTACATTTGAGCTGGCGGTGCCACCATTTGATTTGGTTTCCAACACGAGCGCACCGTGTCTGTGATGTGCATGTGGCCAAACGGCTGTGTCGACTGCTGTACGAGGCAGTCGAATGCAGCTCAACTTTTCACGAATGTCGTTCAAATCCTCCTTCATGCACCATTCGGCCTCATTCATGCTATGTGTGAAGGGGCCAAAAATTTTGACACTTAGAAAAACTGCTGCACATTCAGCTTTGATATTTTTCTAATGGTTACAGTAGATGACCAGTAAACCTCACACTTTGGACCATGCTATTTAATATTTATCCAGTTTACCTCATACCACAATGAAATATACAAAACTGTTTTTACAGTAAATAACTGAATGCATCGTGGGAATTTTGGTTAATGTTAGAGTTTTGTGTGTATTTTTTTTTAAATTGGTGAATTACTGTATGGAGTCTTTCTGGGTCCCATAATTCCCTGTGGGCAGGGAATGGTTCAGTCTCTGCCTCCATGAACGTATCTGTGAACACATTACGGCTGCACGATATTTTGCAAAACTGACATTGTAATTTTTTATTTTTATGCCCACAACAATGTGTGAATATCTTGCAGGATAATCTTTTTTTTTATCCAAAAATGCTGTAGTAAATATGCCAAGCCTTTATGTGTCACTGTAACATGTCCACAAAAAACCTGACAAGAAGACTGCAGCATGTGCATAACTGGTTTAAAGAGCTAATTAATGTAGCAGTAGAAGGCTAGAATGTTTCAAAGTGAGTAACCAAAGTCTTTTAATCTGATCTGTTTCATCCTTTCAGCCGAATTCATCATCACCAACAAGAAGAAAAATAACATTTTAAAAGCTGAAAGTCCTTTCGGCAATGATTTTATTGGCATCACAGTGCCCCATTTATTCATGATACGCATTTCGTTGTCTCTCCAGCTTTCTTGTTGTGTGGGCCGCTGAAGAGGAGGTACTGCTGGCCACCACAAGATGGCGCCCTGCTTGAAGTGCGGGCTTCAAGCACGAGAGGGCGTCGAAGCGACCGGGAGTGACAGCTGTCACTCATCATCTGTACCAGCTGTCACTCATCCACTACTCATCACCATCACCATAAAGGCCGGACTGCAACTCCACCTCCCCGCCGAGAAATCAGCTACCTTAAAGGTAATTCTCTGCTGTATCGATAACGAATAATAGTCTGATCTCATTTGCAGCCATTTTCCTGTGACGGTGTCCTTATCTGTTGTATTGACATTTGGTGTGGACTACGACAGCTTCGCCTCACACCCCAAACCAGATAAGTGGTTTCACAGGAGCTGTACGAGTGTGTTATTGGAGGTGGATGTTCTCCCTCCTTACGGAACACAGACTGAAGGATTACTGAGTGTGCGAACTCACACTCACCTGCACTGTTTCTGTTCTCTCTGCCAGCAGTACCAGGTCTGACAGCTGGAGACGGTGGCCACCTGGGGACCCAGGACTTGGCGGCTCCTGTGTTCTTCAGATCCGCTGGTGGTGGAAGCCGTGTGGGATCCGGCTCGTTTCTGGACGGACGTCTCCTATCCTCGAGCCTGCCCACACGTCATTCAACATATAATTGACTGTTTTTCCAAACCTGTTTTGTCTGTATTCCGTTGTGCACATTAAATTGTTACTATTTTGGCTTATCCATTGCCCGTTCATTTTACGCCCCCTCTTGTGGGTCCGTGTTCCTACACTTTCACAACAGGATTTCTCGGCCAGCGTCATGGATCCCGAGGGGCGTCAACCATCGCTTGAACAGCCAATGGAAGAGCGAGGTGCACAGGCGCCAGCAGGAGGTGTGTTAGGTGAGCTGCAGCAAATCTTAACCACTTTTACTGCTCGGTTGGACTTAGTTACCGAGCAGAACGTTATTCTCAATCGCAGGATGGAGGCTCTCACCGCCCAGGTGGAAGCGCCAGCACCTCCTCCTGCTGACCGAGTGCCAGAGACAGACATTCCACTGGTCGTTCAACGAACCCCCCCACCATCCCCTGAAGCATACATAAGCCCTCCGGAGCCGTACGGAGGCTGTCGAGATGTGCGCGGACTTCTTAATGAGTGCTCGCTCGTCTTTTCGAAAGAGTCGAATATGAACACTTTACTGTTGTGAAAGAGCACAACCAAAACACAGAGGATTACAGACTTTATGCAAACAGTCAATCCACAAAGGTGACGTGTGGGCAGGCTCGAGGATAGAAGACGTCTGTCCTGAGAAGAACCGGAACCACACGATTTCCTCCGGCACCAAACCTGGAGAATACTGGAGCCGCCAAGTCCCGAGTCCCCAGGTGGCCCCCGCCCCGAATGTCGGATCTGGTGCTGCTGGCGAGGAGCAAAAACAGTAAGATGTGGGTGCATGCACACCCAGTAACAGCAATGGTGGGAATACCACCTCCACCTCTAATCCAGAAAACTGGCACGTGCAGTAGTAATGAGTACTTATCAACACTTTGGCATGGGGAGCGAAGACATCAGCTCTCCACGTATCACAAACTCAGCCTCCAGCTGCGAGCACTCACAGAACTGACTGCAAACAATACAGAAGCAAACACTGTCTGAAAAGACAAAAAACAACGGCTGAGAAAGTTACCTTCACAGGTAGATTATATCTCGGCAATGAGGTGGAGATGACATCCGGTTTTTATGGAGTGGAATGATGAAGTAAAGATGGGTGGCAGCTGTCACCCCCGGCTGTGTCCGTGGCGGCAGCGCCCTCTCGTGCCTGAAGCCCACACTTCAGGCAGGGCGCCCTCTGGTGGTGGGCCAGCAGTACCTCCTCTTCTGGCAGCCCACACAACAAAATCTGCTTCGAGGAGAGGCACGCGCCTGGGCTACGGCGCTCTGGGAGCAAAATTCACAGCTTCTAACAACATATACTGGGTTTGTGAGGGAATTCAAACAGGTTTTTGATCACCCCAATCGAGGCGAGACTGCTTCAAATGTGCTGCTGTCAATGAGACAGGGGCGTCGGAGTGCAGCGGAGTATGCTGTCGA
This sequence comes from Thalassophryne amazonica, assembly GCF_902500255.1. Classification (NCBI taxonomy): domain Eukaryota; kingdom Metazoa; phylum Chordata; class Actinopteri; order Batrachoidiformes; family Batrachoididae; genus Thalassophryne; species Thalassophryne amazonica. The sequence goes on along the minus strand of NC_047119.1, from coordinate 55,539,659 downwards.
CTTCCGCATCACGGCTGCGAGGTCCGGCTGGAACAACGTTGCGCTCCGCGCCACCTTCGTAAACGGACTGTCTCCGGTCCTGAAGGAGCACCTGCTGGCTAAGGACGAACCGCGGGATTTGGATGGGCTTGTTGATCTGGTTATACGGTTAGATAACCGATTAGAGGAACATTGTCGGGAGCAGGGTGGGGGGCGTGGCCGGGCACCAGCCGTCCCTCTCTCTTCCGGGTCCGAAAGGGTGCTGCCGTCCCCACGCTCCACAGCCAGAGACTCCCGTGTGGCAACAGCTCCCCCTGCTGACGAAGCTATGGACACGAGCAGGGCCAAAGTCAAATCAAATAACAGACAACGGAGGCTGGCCCGCGGGGAGTGTTTTTTTTCTGTGGCTCAAGTGAGCACCTACAGAGGAATTGCCCCAAGCGGTTAAACGATAATGCCCACCCTTAGAAACTGGGCTAAGGGTGGGCCATAACACACACGCGGGAAAACCCCGTAAATCCGCACGCATCCCAGTTACGATCCTGAGTGGGGATCTGAGCCTTCACGCCACAGCACTGGTAGACACGGGGTCGGAAGGGAATCTGGTGGACAGCAGATGGGCAAGGGAGGTCGGGCTCCCTCTAGTGGCTCTACCTTCACCTTTGAAGGTACAGGCACTAGATGGCACCCTTCTTCCACTAATCACACACCAGACACAGCCCGTGACGTTGGTTGTGTCTGGTAATCACAGGGAGGAAATTGTGTTTTTTGTAACACCGTCCACCTCCCGGTGATTTTGGGTTATCCTTGGATGATAAAGCACAATCCCCGGATTGATTGGCTGTCTGGGGTTGTGGCTCAGTGGAGCGAAACCTGCCACTGGGAATGTTTAGGATCCTCTGTGTGACAGCCAATGAGGAGGTCAAAGTCCCACCCAATCTGACGGCGGTGCCGGAGGAGTACCATGATCTTGCTGACGTCTTCAGCAAAGATCTGGCACTCACTCTTCCCCCGCACTGACCATATGACTGCGCCATTGATTTGATCCCGGGCATTGAGTACCCGTCCAGTAGGCTGTACAACCTCTCACGTCCGGAACGCGAATCAATGGAGACCTACATCCGGGACTCATTGGCTGCCGGGTTGATCCGGAACTCCACCTCCCCGATGGGTGCAGGTTTCTTTTTTGTGGGTAAGAAGGACGACGGACTCCGTCCATGCATCGATTACAGAGGGCTGAACGGAATAACGGTTCACAATCGATACCCGTTACCCCTGTTGGATTCGGTATTCACGCCTCTGCATGGCACCCGAATATTCACCAAACTCAATCTTAAGAATGCGTACCACCTGGTTCGGATCCGGAAGGGAGACGAATGGAAGACGGCATTTAACACCCCGTTAGGTCACTTTGAGTACCTGGTCATGCCGTTCGGCCTCACCAATGCGCCTGCGACGTTCCAGGCCTTGGTTAATGACGTCTTGCGGGACTTCCTGCATCGGTTTGTCTTCATATATCTAGACAATATACTCATCTTTTCCCAGGATCCTGAGACCCATGTCCAGCATGTACGTCAGGTCCTGCAGCGGTTGTTGGAGAATCAGCTGTTTCTGAAGGGCGAGAAGTGCGAGTTCCACTGCACTTCTTTGTCCTTCCTGGGGTTCATAATCTCCTCCAACTCTGTCGCCCCTGATCCAGCCAAGGTTGCGGCGGTGAGACTGGCTCCAACCAACAAACCGGAGGAAACTGCAACAGTTCCTCGGTTTTGCGAATTTTTACCGGAGGTTCATCAAGGGCTACAGTCAGGTAGTTAGCCCCCTGACAGCTCTGACCTCCACCAAAGTCCCCTTCAGCTGGTCGGATCGGTGCGAAGCCGCGTTTAGGGAGTTCAAACGCCGGTTCTCGACCGCACCAGTTCTGGTGCAGCCTGATCCAAAATGCCAGTTTATAGTTGAAGTGGATGCCTCTGACTCAGGGATAGGAGCCGTGCTATCCCAGAGCGGGGAGTCCGACAAGGTTCTCCACCCATGTGCCTACTTTTCCCGCAGGTTGACCCCGGCTGAAAGGAACTATGACGTCGGCAATCGGGAACTTCTTGCGGTGAAGGAGGCTCTGGAGGAGTGGAGATACCTGTTGGAGGGAGCTTCGGTACCATTTACGGTTTTCACGGACCATCGGAACCTGGAGTACATTTGGACCGCCAAGCGTCTGAACCCCAGGCAAGCCCACTGGTCACTGTTCTTCGGGCGTTTTGACTTTCAGATCACATATCGCCCCGGGACGAAGAACCAACGATCTGACGCCCTGCCCTGGGTGCACGAAGAGGAAGTCAAGACCGAGCTGTCAGACCCAACGGAAACCATCATCCCTGAGTCCACTGTCATGGCCACCCTCACCTGGGATGTGGAGAAGACCATCCGGGAGGCCCTGACATGGAACCCGGACCCGGGGACCGGTCCAAAGAACAAGTTGTACATCCCACCAGAGGCCAGGGCTGCAGTCCTAGACTTCTGTCACGGTTCCAAGCTCTCCTGCCATCCAGGGATGCGAAGAACTGTGGCAGTGGTCCAGCAGCACTTCTGGTGGGCGTCTCTGGAAGCTGACGTCCGGGAATATGTCCAGGCCTGCACCACCTGCGCCAGGGGCAAAGCAGACCATCATAAGGCCCCAGGCCTCCTCCAGCCTTTGCCCGTGCCTCATCGCCCCTGGTCCCACATTGGCCTAGACTTCGTCACGGGCCTCCCGCCGTCCCAGGGCATGACCACCATCTTCACGATAGTGGACCGGTTCTCCAAGGCGGCCCACTTCATGGCCCTCCAGAAGCTCCCGACAGCCCAGGAGACTGCAGATCTCCTGGTCCACCACATCGTGCATCTGCATGGGATTCCATCGGACATCGTCTCAGATCGTGGTCCTCAGTTCTCCTCTCAAGTCTGGAGGAGTTTCTGCAGGGAACTGGGGGCCACTGTGAGCCTCTCGTCTGGGTACCATCCTCAGACGAACGGACAGGCAAAGCGGGCGAACCAGGAGTTGGAGCAGGCCCTCCGCTGAGTGACCTCCACGCACCCGACGGCCTGGAGCAACCATCTGGCCTGGATCGAGTACGCTCACAATAGTCAGGTATCTGCTACCGGCCTCTCCCCTTTTGAGGTGTGTTTGGGGTACCAGCCCCCATTGTTCCCACTGGTGGAGGGAGAGGTCGGGGTGCCCTCGGTCCAGGCCCATTTCAGGAGGTGCCATCGGGTGTGGCGCACTGCCCGCTCTGCCCTGCTCAAAGCCTGGACGAGGGCCAAGGCCCATGCAGACCGCCGGCATTCCACTGCCCCTGCATACCAGCCCGGGCAGGAGGTTTGGCTATCCACAAAGGACATCCCCCTGCAGGTGGAATCCCAGAAGCTAAAGGACAGGTTCATAGGACCTTTTCCCGTACTCAAAGTCCTCAGTCCGGCCGCAGTGAAGCTGGCAGCTTCCGCTTCACTGCGGATACACCCCGTCTTTCATGTGTCGAGGCTCAAGCCCTGCCATACCTCCCCACTGTTTGCCCCTGGACCGGCGCCGCCTCCTGCCCGGATCATCGACGGGAGCACGAGAGGGCGTCGGAGCGACCGGGAGTGACAGCTGTCACTCATCATCTGTACCAGCTGTCACTCATCCACTACTCATCACCATCACCATAAAGGCCGGACTGCAACTCCACCTCCCCACCGAGAAATCAGCTACCTTAAAGGTAATTCTCTGCTGTATCGATAACGAATAATAGTCTGATCTCATTTGCAGGTGTTTTCCTGTGACGGTGTCCTTATCTGTTGTATTGACATTTGGTGTGGACTGCGACGGCTTCGCCTCACACCCCAAACCAGATAAGTGGTTTCACAGGAGCTGTACTAGTGTGTTATTGGAGGTCGAGGTTCTCCCTCCTTACGGAACACAGACTGAAGGATTACTGAGTGTGCGAACTCACACTCACCTGCACTGTTTCTGTTCTCTCTGCCAGCAGTACCAGGTCTAACAGCTGGAGACGGTGGCCACCTGGGGACCCAGCACTTGGCGGCTCCGGTGTTCTTCAGATCCGCTGGTGGTGGAAGCCGTGTGGGATCCGGCCCGTTTCTGGACGGACGTCTCCTATCCTCGAGCCTGCCCACACGTCATTCAACGTATAATTGACTGTTTTTCCAAACCTGTTTTGTCTGTATTCCGTTGTGCATGTCATAACATTAAATTGTTGCTGTTTTGGCTTATCCATTGCCCGTTCATTTTACGCCCCCTGTTGTGGGTCCGTGTTCCTACACTTTCACAACATTTCTGCTCGTGATGAAAATAAATCCCACTAAAGAGCCACCAAGACAAAAAAAGGTCAATTACACCGTTAACAAGAACAACAATAAGTGTCATTAATTTTTAGTGGCTGAGGTTACAGAGATGGGACTATGACATCATTTTAAAGACAAGTTTAGTTCAGGAGTTACGTTGGACTCTTTTTGAGGATTGGTCTTTTCAAACTTAAGTGAAATGTTCAAGTCCCTTGAGCTGCTCCTTTGTTTTCACTCGAGGTCAAATCCGCATATTGATTTGGCACAAAATTTACACCAAATGGCCTTCCTGATGCAACTCCATGTTACATGAAAAATGGACACGGGTGGGGTTTGAACCCGGAACCTTCCACACGAGCCACTCAGGCCCATGTTGCTCATTTATGCAGCATTTTCAAGAAGAAATTCAAAGTGCTCGACATAATAGAAGATCAACACAAATTTTTTGGCAAAAATGAGAGGGTGAGCAGTCATTCAGAGTCTTATAACTCAACAACAAAACCTTTAAATCTGTTCTCATATTCACAGGAACCCAGTGAATGGACGCCAGTAAAGGTATGAGCTTAAATCTGTGTTTTAGTCAAGATTTTAGCAGCATATGGTTTGAATCACCTGAAGACATCTTGTACTCTTTAGCATTTCAAAAAACTACTCTGGAGGGCACAAAGTGTTAAACAGTGTTTTGGCAACTGCCACATACAAATAATGAATGTTTATGAGTTCAATGACAGAAATATTTCATGAGGTGAAAGCTGGAATGTTCCATTCAATGAGGCCTCACCAAATGGAACATTCCAGCTTTCACCTCATAAAATATCCATACCATTGAAAAAAAAAAAACCCTCATTATTTGTTTTATATAACGTCAAAAATCGATCCTTGTCATTTGATATTTTATTAATTTATAAACAACAGAAAAGGGACTTACATTTTGGTGTTCCACTGGTACTTGGCTTCACCTCGTTGAATGGAACATTCCATCTTTCACCTCTTGAAATATTTGTACCATTGAAAGAATGATAAAACATTCATTGTTTGTTTTATAAAATGGCTAAAATAGATCCTTGTTATTTGGTATTTTATTAATTTATAAACAACAGAAAAGGGACTTACATTTTGGTGTTCCACTGGTACTCAGCTTCATCTCGTTGAATGGAACATTCCATCTTTCACTTCATGAAATATTTGTACCATTGAAAGAATGATAAAACATTCATTATTTGTTTTATATAATGGCTAAAATAGATCCTTGTCATTTGGTATTTTATTAATTTATAAACAACAGAAAAGGGACTTACATTTTGGTGTTCCACTGGTACTCAGCTTCACCTCGTTGAATGGAACATTCCATCTTTCACTTCATGAAATATTTGTACCATTGAAAGAATGATAAAACATTCATTATTTGTTTTATATAATGGCTAAAATAGATCCTTGTCATTTGGTATTTTATTAATTTATAAACAACAGAAAAGGGACTTACATTTTGGTGTTCCACTGGTACTCAGCTTCATCTCGTTGAATGGAACATTCCATCTTTCACCTCATGAAATATTTGTACCATTGAAAGAATGAAAAAAAAATGCATTATTTGTTTGATATAATGGCTAAAATAGATCCTTGTCATTTGGTAATTTATTAATTTATAAACAACAGAAAAGGGACTTACATTTTGGTGTTCCACTGGTACTTGGCTTCACCTCGTTGAATGGAACATTCCATCTTTCACCTCTTGAAATATTTGTACCATTGAAAGAATGATAAAACATTCATTGTTTGTTTTATATAATGGCTAAAATAGATCCTTGTCATTTGGTATTTTATTAATTTATAAACAACAGAAGAGGGACTTACATTTTGGTGTTCCACTGGTACTCAGCTTCATCTCATTGAATGGAACATTCCATCTTTCACCTCTTGAAATATTTGTACCATTGAAAGAATGATAAAACATTCATTGTTTTATATAATGGCTAAAATAGATCCTTGTTATTTGGTATTTTATTCATTTATAAACAACAGAAAAGGGACTTACATTTTGGTGTTCCACTGGTACTCAGCTTCACCTCGTTGAATGGAACATTCCATCTTTCACGTCATGAAATATTTGTACCGTTGAAAGAATGAAAAACCATTCATTATTTGTTTTATATAATGGCTAAAATAGATCCTTGTTATTTGGTATTTTATTAATTTATAAACAACAGAAAAGGGACTTACATTTTGGTGATCCACTGGTACTCGGCTTCACCTCGTGGAATGGAACATTCCATCTTTCACCTCATGAAATATTTGTACCATTGAAAGAATGAAAAATATTCATTATTTGTTTTATATAATGGTAAAAATCGATCCTTGTCATTTGATATTTTATTAATTTATAAACAACAGAAAAGGGACTTACATTTTGGTGTTCCACTAGTACTTGGCTTCACCTCGTTGAATGGAACATTCCATCTTTCACCTCATGAAATATTTGTACCATTGAAAGAATGAAAAAACATTCATTATTTGTTTTTTATAACGGCTAAAATAGATCCTTGTCATTTGGTATTTTATTAATTTATAAACAACAGAAAAGGGACTTACATTTTGGTGATCCACTGGTACTCGGCTTCATCTCATTGAATGGAACATTCCATCTTTCACGTCTTGAAATATTTGTACCATTGAAAGAATGATAAAACATTCATTATTTGTTTTATATAATGGCTAAAATAGATCCTTGTCATTTGGTATTTTATTAATTTATAAACAACAGAAAAGTGAATTACATTTTGGTGTTCCACTGGTACTTGGCTTCAGCTCGTTGAATGGAACATTCCATCTTTCACGTCTTGAAATATCTGTACCATTGAAAGAATGATAAAACATTCATTATTTGTTTTATATAATGGCTAAAATAGATCCTTGTCATTTGGTATATTATTAATTTATAAACAACAGAAAAGGGAATTACATTTTGGTGTTCCACTGGTACTCGGCTTCACCTCGTGGAATGGAACATTCCATCTTTCACCTCATGAAATATTTGTACCATTGAAAGAATGAAAAATATTCATTATTTGTTTTATATAACGGTAAAAATCGATCCTTGTCATTTGATATTTTATTAATTTATAAACAACAGAAAAGGGACTTACATTTTGGTGTTCCACTGGTACTTGGCTTCACCTCGTTGAATGGAACATTCCATCTTTCACCTCATGAAATATTTGTACCATTGAAAGAATGAAAAAACATTCATTATTTGTTTTATATAACGGTTAAAATAGATCCTTGTCATTTGGTATTTTATTAATTTATAAACAACAGAAAAGGGACTTACATTTTGGTGATCCACTGGTACTCGGCTTCATCTCATTGAATGGAACATTCCATCTTTCACGTCTTGAAATATTTGTACCATTGAAAGAATGATAAAACATTCATTATTTGTTTTATATAATGGTTAAAATAGATCCTTGTCATTTGGTATTTTATTAATTTATAAACAACAGAAAAGGGAATTACATTTTGGTGTTCCACTGGTACTCGGCTTCACCTCGTGGAATGGAACATTCCATCTTTCACCTCATGAAATATTTGTACCATTGAAAGGATGAAAAATATTCATTATTTGTTTTATATAACGGTAAAAATCGATCCTTGTCATTTGATATTTTATTAATTTATAAACAACAGAAAAGGGACTTACATTTTGGTGTTCCACTGGTACTTGGCTTCACCTCGTTGAATGGAACATTCCATCTTTCACCTCATGAAATATTTGTACCATTGAAAGAATGAAAAAACATTCATTATTTGTTTTATATAACGGCTAAAATAGATCCTTGTCATTTGGTATTTTATTAATTTATAAACAACAGAAAAGGGACTTACATTTTGGTGATCCACTGGTACTCAGCTTCATCTCATTGAATGGAACATTCCATCTTTCACGTCTTGAACTATTTATACCATTGAAAGAATGATAAAACATTCATTATTTGTTTTATATAATGGCTAAAATAGATCCTTGTCATTTGGTATTTTATTAATTTATAAACAACAGAAAAGGGAATTACATTTTGGTGTTCCACTGGTACTCGGCTTCACCTCGTGGAATGGAACATTCCATCTTTCACCTCATGAAATATTTGTACCATTGAAAGAATGAAAAAAACATTCATTATTTGTTTTATATAACGGCTAAAATAGATCCTTGTCATTTGGTATTTTATTAATTTATAAACAACAGAAAAGGGACTTACATTTTGGTGATCCACTGGTACTCGGCTTCATCTCATTGAATGGAACATTCCATCTTTCACGTCTTGAAATATTTATACCATTGAAAGAATGATAAAACATTCATTATTTGTTTTATATAATGGCTAAAATAGATCCTTGTCATTTGGTATTTTATTAATTTATAAACAACAGAAAAGGGAATTACATTTTGGTGTTCCACTGGTACTCGGCTTCACCTCGTGGAATGGAACATTCCATCTTTCACCTCATGAAATATTTGTACCATTGAAAGAATGAAAAATATTCATTATTTGTTTTATATAACGGTAAAAATCGATCCTTGTCATTTGATATTTTATTAATTTATAAACAACAGAAAAGGGACTTACATTTTGGTGTTCCACTGGTACTTGGCTTCACCTCATTGAATGGAACATTCCATCTTTCACCTCATGAAATATTTGTACCATTGAAAGAATGAAAAAACATTCATTATTTGTTTTATATAACGGCTAAAATAGATCCTTGTCATTTGGTATTTTATTAATTTATAAACAACAGAAAAGGGACTTACATTTTGGTGATCCACTGGTACTTGGCTTCATCTCATTGAATGGAACATTCCATCTTTCACCTCTTGAAATATTTGTACCATTGAAAGAATGATAAAACATTCATTATTTGTTTTATATCATGGCTAAAATAGATCCTTGTCATTTGGTATTTTATTAATTTATAAACAACAGAAAAGGGACTTACATTTCATAGCACATTTCATCCATCCATCCATCCATCCATCCATTTTCTTCCTCTTTATCTGGAGTCGGGTCGCGGGGGCAGCAGCTCAAGCAAAGCCGCCCAGACCTCCCGATCCACACACACCTCTCCCAGCTCCTCCGGGGGAACCCCAAGGCGTTCCCAAGCCAGCCGAGAGATGTAGTCCCTCCAGCATGTCCTGGGTCTTCCCTGGGGCCTCCTCCCAATGGGACGTGCCCGGAACACCTCTCCGGCGAGGCGTCCAGGGGGCATCCGGAAAAGATGCCCGTGCCACCTCAACTGACTCCTTTCGACGTGGAGGAGCAGCGGCTTGACTCCGAGCTCCTCCCGAGTGACCGAGCTCCTCACCCTATCTCTGAGGGAGCGCCCAGCCACCCTGCGGAGGAAACTCATCTCGGCCGCTTGTACTCGCGATCTCGTTCTTTCGGTCATGAGCCAAATCTCATGACCATAGGTGAGGATCGGAACATAGATCAATCGGTAAATCGAGAGCTTTGCCCCCCTACTCAGCTCTCTCTTCACCACAACGGTCCGATACAGCGACCGCATCACTGCAGATGCTGCACCGATCTGTCTATCGATCTCACGCTCCATCCACCCCTCACTCGTGAACAAGACCCTGAGATACTTAAACTCCTCCACTTGAGGCAAGGACACTCCACCGACCTGAAGAGGGCAAAGCACCTTTTTCCAGTCGAGAACCATGGCCTCGGATTTGGAGGTGCTGATTTTTATCCCGGACGCTTCACACTTGGCTGCAAACCACCCCAGTGCACGCTGAAGGTCCTGATTTGACGAAGCCAACAGAACCACATCATCCGCAAACAGCAGAGATGAGATTTTGTCTCTGCTGTTTGTTTTGTCCCAGACCCCCTCTACACCCTGGCTGTGCCTAGAAATTCTGTACATAAAAATAATGAACAGAACCGGTGACAAAGGGCAGCCCTGGCGGAGGCCAACGTGCACTGGAAACAGGTTTGACTTACTACCGGCAATGCGAACCAAGCTCCTGCTGCGGTCGTACAGGGACCGGATAGCCCTTAGCAAAGGACCCTGTACTCCCGGAGCACCCCCCACAGGGTGCCCCGAGGGACACGGTCAAACGCCTTCTCCTGATCCACAAAACACATGTGGACTGGTTGGGCGAACTCCCATGAACCCTCGAGCACCCAATGGAGTGTGTACAGCTGGTCCAGTGTGCCGCGACCAAGACGAAAACCACACTGCTCCTCCTGAATCCGAGGTTCGACCATCGGTCGAATTCTCCTCTCCAGTACTCTGTAATAGACCTTACCGGGGAGGCTGAGGAGTGTGATCCCCCTATAGTTGGAACACACCATCTGGTCCCCCTTCTTAAACAGAGGGACTACCACCCCGGTCTGCCAATCCAGAGGCACTGTCCCCGATCGCCACGCAATGTTGCAGAGGTGTGTCAACCAAGACAGTCCCACAACATCCAGAGACTTAAGGTACTCAGGATGGATTTCATCCACCCCAGGAGCCTTGCCACCGAGGAGCTTTCTAACCTCGGTGACTTCGGCCTGGGTAATGGATGAGTCCGCCTCTGAGTCCCCAGTCTCTGCTTTCTCTTTGGAAGACGTGACGATTTGATTGAGGAGATCCTCGAAGTATTCCTTCCACCGCCCAACAACAAGCCCAGTCAGGGTCAACAGCTCCCCATCTGCACAGTAAACAGTGCTGGTGGAGAGCTGCTTCCGCCTCCTGAGGCGTCGGACGGTTTGCCAGAATCTGGCGGAAGCAAAAGAAGCTCTCCCAGAGGTGGGAGTTGAAGACCGCGCTGACAGAGGGTTCCGCCAGTCGTTCCCAGCAGACCCTCATGATACGTTTGGGCCTGCCAACTCACCACCAGGTGGTGATCGGTCGACAGCTCTGCCCCTCTCTTCACTTGAGTGTCCGAGACACGTGGCCGAAGGTCAGATGATACGACTACAAAGTCGATCATCGACCTCCGGCTCAGGGTGTCCTGGTGCCACGTGCACTTATGGACACCCTTGTGCTCAAACATGGTGTTCGTGATGGATAAACTGTGACTAGCACAGAAGTCCAACAATTGAACACCACTCGGGTTCAGATCGGGGAGGCCGTGCTTCCTAATCACCCCCCTCCAGGTCTCACTGTCGCCGCCCACATGGGCATTGAAATCCCCCAGGAGAACAATGGAGTCCCCATTCAGAGCGCTATCTAGTACCCCTCCCAGGGACTCCAAGAAGGTCGAGCAGCAGTGCAACGGTGAGAGACCTGTCCCCGACCCGAAGGCGTAGGGATGCGAGGGAGGACTCGTTCACTGGAGTTCACTGGAGTGAACTCCAACACATGGCGACTGAGCTGGGGAGCAATGCGACCCCAGCTCTCTGCCTCTCTCCGTGGGCAACGAAGCATCCAGCCCCTCTCCAGGTGTTGGGTAAATGGTAAATGGTAAATGGACTGCATTTATATAGCGTTTTCCATCTGAATCAGACACTCAAAGCGCTTTACAATTATGCCTCACATTCACCCCGATGTCAGGGTGCTGCCATACACTCACTACGCTCACTACACACCGGGAGCAATAGGGGATTAAAGGCCTTGCCCAAGGGCCCTTAGTGATTTTCCAGTCAGGCGGGGATTTGAACCCATGATCTTCTGGACTCAAGCCCAACACCTTAACCACTAGACCATCACCTCCCCCTACCAGCACATTTGGGTGGGTTGGGTACCAGCACATTTCATATAGCACCAAAACTGCACGCTAAAAAAGAACTATTGCACATTCAATAAAACACAATGGCAAATGGTATGAATAATCCATGTCACTTGACATAAAAGCCACCAATCAAATGACAAGGATCCACTCAGCTGTTATATAATATACACATGAAAATGATCCACGTTGTCCAAAAAAAAAAAAAAAAACCTCATGACTTTTTTTAAGACTTTTCACACCATGGTTACTCAGTCACCCAGAGACCGTGTTAAATCACAACATCTCAATAGTTACATCTTCTCAGTTCAATATAAAATGAGATATCCAGCTTTTCAGTTCAGTCAGACACGTCTCCAGTTTTGGGATGTTGTGGTCTGAGAAGTTCTCAGTCTGTGAAGAGATGAACAAAAAGCTTCTTTTTTTTTTCATCGGCACAGAAATGGAAAGATGGCGACAAGCAGAACTGATGTATCACATGACAGGAAAAGAAAAGGAGCAAGAAAGAAGAGACGGCATGTTATCAGGGCACCACAGCCTTGGCGCATATGTCACCATGCTGTCGCAGCAACATGGCGGAAGCCCATTTGCAATGAATGAGACTCTGAAGCCAAAAGCTGCTGGCTGGATCCACATCTCAGGGGAGGAGCAACAGAACTCAACTTTTGTTTGTTTAAACGGCCATCTTTCCAAAGTAATTTCAACTCACAATGACATAATTTGGCTTCCCGGCTGTTGTTATCGCTTCTCTCCTCATTGTTCTCCTCATTTTCTTTCTGAGGGTGACAGCGACGTAACAGTGCCCTTGGTGTGTTTCAGACTTTCATTTAGTAACTGGAGTTTCTGTCAACACGCCAGTTTTTTTTTTTCCTGCAGGACGAAGATGGAGCGCCAGCAAGAATATTAACATTGGAGGGCGATCCTCAAACAGACAAGAGACAGTTTGTCATTTAAGCTGTGAGTCTCTGTTTCACCCACTTTGTGAATTCAGTATTCCAGATGAATCAAGATTCATGATTCAAGATTCTTTTATTTGTCCCCAAGTGGAAATTTGTCTTGGACACACAGGCCGCCACATAAAATACACTAACCAAGTACAGACATGACAAGACAGACCCAGACAATACAATACAATACACATTCATGACCTGCTCTTTGGTTTCTATAATCTATCTATAGCATTGTTGCCAGATATGCTATAATCACAGTAATGATAATCTGACCTTTTGTTCAATGTGTGATCAACCAATGCTTTAATTTCTTCCATCAAGAAGGTCACGTTTTGATTACGGCCTCGACCAAATTTATTGGCTGTGATCATAATAAAGTATATTTTATTTAGTCATCTCTCATGAATACTATTTGGGAGATATGGAGTGTAGCACATGCTCTCAGGTTTTAGTTTTTTCTCATGTTCACTAATTAATAATCTAATCAGAAACAGCAGATGATAATTTCAGCATCAACAGTGACCAATAGAAAACACCAAAGGCAGTGAAAGATGGCAATCGTGACCAGTGATGCCGGTAACGCATTACTCTAATCTGACCACTTTTTTTAGTAACGAATAATCTAATGCGTTAATCTTTCCAAATCAGTAATTAGATTAAAGTTACATCTCCAAGTTACTGAGCGTTACTATTATTTTTGCATTGTGGGTCAACAGCAGCATTAAACTTGGTCCGTGGGCAGGGGGTCGGGGTTCGACTGAACTACACACTTTAAGCGAGCTGTGAGCTTTTCATCTGCAGTTTTCTGCAGCAGCTACGACTCGTCCTCACCTCTTGAAGCGCGGTGACAACAGCACACCTGCACTGAGCTTTACAAAGACATTTTTATGCTTTTTTTCTCTCCTTTATTTAGAATTCTGAGCTGAGCTGCTCCGTATCTGCTGCTAAAAACAGCTGATCCTCTGCGACGCGTCAACAGCTAACACTATTTTCCACTCAAATGCACCTAAACTCTCTTTCTGAGGACCACATGATGTGAAAATGCAATAAAACTTTCTTACCTGTAAATCTGGTCGTGTTTTCTGCATAAATAAATGTTATCCATTCTTTGTGCTCAAACGAATCCAGATGGAATGGGGGCGTGAGGCAAGGATGTGCCCCCCCCCCCACAACACCCCTAGATTAAAGGTCCAGTTTTTAAGCCATTTTTTTTACTACAACTACTAATACTACTTAAAATAATAATAATTTCAATAAGTAAAATGTTTACAGAGAATTTAAATGTTAGAAAAATGTTAGAAAGAATTTAATAGTTACATTTATAAACAATGTAGGTTAGAAATTGCAAGTTTTACTGTTTACAGTGCTGTCAACAGTTAAATATGAGGTCAAGAAAGAGGTCTTTATTTTACTTTTTATAAAACAAGTATTTATTTTCATTGAAGTCAAGAAAGGGTGACTATAAAGTGAGTTTTGGCAAAACAAGTATTGTCATGTTGAGGTGGTGCTGTGCACTGACTTCAGACTTCCATGAAAAAAAGACTTTGTGTAGTTCCTCAGTCTAGCCAAAAATCATGTCAGTTTTTCATCTGAAAAGCTCTTCATGCATCCAGATGGCTTACAGCGGAGTGGATTTTGGGTGTGTGTGTTTTCCAAGAATGAGCAGCGTCAGTTAACTCGTACCCCCCCGCATGCGCGCACACACATGCAACCGGGTCGGCGCTTGTGTGTGCGTGTGCTACCAAAAAAAGACTGTGTGCATCCTTCGTGCAGCGAGAAAAACAAAAAATCACGTCAGAAATTAGTCCAGCTTTTCATTCTTTCTTCTTGCTAACAGCCTCCAGACAGCGCGGTGGATGTGTTTTGTGTGTGCGTGCACGTGCATGCATTTGTGGCCGCGTATGTGCATGCATGTGTGTGTGCAAGCACGAGCATGTGCGTGAGTGAACGTGTGTGTGTGTGTGTGTGTGTTTGTGCACGTGTGCAGAGTGCAATGGTACCAAACATATGGAACTAAATTTGCACTCTAAATGCAATGCAACACAAATGGGACAAATTAATAAATGCCATGTGACATACGAGGTCTATTAGAAAAGTATCCAACCTTATTCTTTTTTTTTAAAAACCATATGGATTTGAATCACGTGTGATTGCGTCATACAAGCTTGAACCCTCGTGCGCATGTGTGAGTTTTTTTATCCGATTGTGATTGTGCATGAGCTGGACATGCCAGAACTTGTCCTGGAAGGCTTCATCACGGCGTTTCTTTGCGCTGAGCAGCTGCACCGTGACGCGCGGTGGAGCCGCTTCTCTTTCCATGACAAAAACTCCTGTAACAGTGAAATGTGCCGTTCATTTTTAAACTGGACGCAGTCTTGATCCGGTATGTCATCTGACTAGCACAGGAATTGTGAAAAGATGTGGACATCAGCACTTTTTCTGCACATTAAGACAGACGTGCGGAGGAGTTCCGCGTGTCACGGTGCAGCCGCTCGGCGCAAAGAAACGCCGTGATGAAGCCTTCCAGGACATGTTTGGGCATGTCCAGCTCATGTACAATCACAATCGGATATTCACACGACTGGAAAGCAACCGGAATCCGTCTGAAATCCACCTGAAAGCTGTCCTGAGAGACCAACACCGAGGTGGTTTTGTGCTGCGCCATGAGCGGCACGGTGGCGCGTCCCTCTGCTTCTTTTTCCATGAAAAAAACTCCTGTAACGGTGGAATGTGCCGATAAAGTGCTGATGTCCACATCTTCTGCCTTTTTGTGAAAGTCAGACGAGGTCCCGGATCAACAAAGCTTTCACGTTGGAAATGATCTGGTTGTTCCAGCGGGGTGTCAGCCTGTCGATCGGCGCTCGGAGCGCGGCGCGCTCTCAGCAGTTGTGGGCAGTCTTTAAACTGTCTGGATCACTCCTTAATCTGTGTAATCCCCATAAAATCGTCCCTGAAAGCCATATTAATTTTTCGAACGGTGTCCACCTGCAGGTCTCTCAAAGTTTCTGGAAAAAAATTGATGCAGCAAAGCTCCAAATCGTTCAGACATTTATTCGCAATAAAAAATAGACGAGAGGGGTGGACCACACCTCACTCAAAGCCTGCTCACAGGCGAATGACGCAACCGACAGGCATGAAAAAACTCACGCATGCGCACGAGGGTTCAAGCTTGTCTGTTGCAATCACACGTGATTCAAATCCATATGTTTTTTTTTTTTAAATAATAAGGTTGGATACTTTTCTAATAGTCCTCGTACAAAGCACCAATCAAATGACAAGGATCCACTCAGCTGTTATATAATGTATAAACAGATGACTACAGTGACATACAAATATCAGTATATACATGAATAGAAATACAGAGGTGCAGATGATTGTAGTAAGGTAATTACAGGATAAAAAAAATGTATATATATTGCACATGATTTATGTAAACTGGTTCAAGATGTAAAGCAGGAACAGATGTGGTAAGCAGTGCACGTGGTGGACAGGAGGTGGAGTTTTGTTCAAGCTGTTCCTCAGCCTGCTTGTGCAGGTGCTCAGGCACGTGTGTCTCCTGTCAGATGGGAGGAGAGTGAAGATTAGGATGGTTAGGGTGAGTGCCATCCTTAACAATGGATCTGGATTTGTTCAGACAGCGTCTATGGTAAATGTCATGGATGGAGGGGAGTTGGCAGCTGATGGTCCTCTGGGCAGATCTCACAATCCTTTGTAGTGCTTTATGGTTGGCAGCACTGCAGTTGTCGTACCACACAGAAATACAGTTAGTCAATGATGCAGCGGTCAAGGTCTGTCAAGATCCTAGGACACAGACGGGATTTCTTGAGAGTCTGTGGAGAGTGTAGGAGTTGAGGGACCAAGAGAGAATTTCTGTGAAGTGGACTCCAAGGAACATGAAGCTTGGGATGCAGCCCAAACAGTACCTGTTAGCATTGCGCAATGAGATGCTTGTGACATCTCAAACATGACACTGGTTTCAAGACACACAAATAAATAAATCCATTATCAATATGTGCTTTGTGCTGCTGACCTCAGTCACATTGTCAGCCACAGTCTGAAAATAAACCCAACATTTAAATTAATAAACAAATTCATTAATTAACTCTTTCTTTTAATTTCTTTACTTCTTTTATGTTTTTCCTTTTTTCTTCTTCCTCTTGTTCTTTATCAGTGGATTGAAACCAGCTTGTATACCATCACTTCCTGTATCAGAGTGCAAGGTATATTAGGTATAATTATTCTAAGTCAGTTCAATACAAAATGTGAAACAATGCAATCACAAAATGATGTCATCATGCTGTGCATTCTCAGGGGGACTACTTTGTGTCCCTAAGGTTAAAAAAAAAGGCTGCAGGTCACAGAGCCTTTTCGTATTGTGCACCTGCCTTGTGAAATGAGCTCACTACAGTTGTATGTAAAAGTTTGGATGATTTCCATGATTTTCCTTTATAAATCATTGGTTGTTTGGATCAGCAATTTCAGTTAAATATATCATATAGCAGACAAAGACACTGATATTTGAAGGGTGAAATGAAGTTTCTAGACAGAACGTTTCTACAGAAAGTGTGTAATAATTATTTAAACAAAACTGGGCAGGTGGAGAAATTTATGCACCCTTGTCATCCTCCTATTGCAGAAATAACAGCCTCTAAATGCTTCCGATGGGTTTCAATGAGAGTGTGGATTCTGGTTGAAGGTATTTTGGACCATTCTTCTTTACAAAACATCTCAGGTTTGTTGGTTTCCGAGCATGCACAGCCCGCTGAAAATCACACCACAGATTTTCAATAATATTCAGGTCTGGGGACTGAGATGGCCATTCCAGAATGTTGTACTTGTTCCTCTGCATGAATGCCTTAGTAGATTTTGAGCAGTGTTTAGGGTCTTTGTCTTGTTGAAATATCCAGCCCCGGTGCAACTTCAACTTTGTCACTGATTCATGAACATTGTTCTCAAGAATCTGTTGATATTGACTGGAATTCATGTGACCCTCAACTTTAACAAGATTCCCAGTACCTGCACTGGCCACAAAGCCGCACAGCATGATGGAACCACTCCAAATTTTATTGTAGGTAGCAAGTGTTTGGAATACTGTGTTCTTTTTCATGCATACTGCCCCTTGTTATGTCCAAATAACTCAATTTTAGTTTCAACAGTCCACAGCACCTTATTCCAAAATGAAGCTGGCTTGTCCAAATGTGCTTTAGCATACCTCAAGTGACTCTGTTTGTGGCATGTATGCAGAAATGGCTTCCTCTGCATTACAGCATCTGCTTGTGCAAAGTGCACTGTATAGCGGTGCACAGAGACACTATCTGCAGCAAGATCATGTTGTCTTTGGATCTCCAAAGAGCAGGTCTGTGGGTTGACTATGACTGTTCTCACCATCCTTCACTTCAGCTTATCTGAGATTTTTCTTGGCCTGCCACTTCAGGCCTTAACTAGTACTGTGCCTGCGGTCTTCCATTTCCTCACTATGTTCCTCACAGTGGAAACTGACAGCTGAAATCTCTGAGATAACTTTTTGTATCTTTCCCCTTAACCATGCTGTTGAACAATCTTTGTTTTCAGGTCATTTTAGAGTTGCTTAGTGGCTCCCATGTTGCCACTCATTAGAAGAGATGCAAAGAGGGGAACATTTGCAAATGGCCACCTTGAATGCCCTTTCTCATGATTGGATTCACCTGTGTAAGGAGGTCAAGGGTCAATGAGCTTACCAAACCAATTTTGTGTTCCAATAAGTAGTGCTAAATGTATTCAAATCAATAAAATAACAAGGGTGCCCAAATTTATGCACCTGCCCAATTTTGTTTAAATGATTATTGCACACTTTCTGTAAACTCTTGAAACTTCATTTCACTTCTCAAATATCACTGCTTGTCTGCTATATGATATATTTAACTGAAATTGCTGATCCAAACAACCAATGATTTATAAATAAAAATCATGGAAATCATCAGGGGTGCCCAAACTTTTGAATACAACTGTAAAACAGTCAGATTCCACAGAGACATTAAGGTACAGACTAAAGACGCATCTATTCTCCCTCGTGTATCACTAGCATTTCTATGGACTATGTACTACGGAACTATGCTTCCTCTCCTTTTTAATTCATATTATTAGTAACGGAACAAGTCTTGGCCTGTTCTGGGTCTGTTAGTGAAGCTCAGTTCTAGCTGCCGGCGATCACCTTAGTATTTTCCCTGCTTCTCTGTTGATTTACTGCTGGTGAACTCATACTTTAGGTACTCTTTTTCTCTCTGTCCGAGGCACTGACAACACCAATAACTGATACTTGCCCTGCACCCCAGTGTGCTGGACTGGCCTTAGGATGCCACACCTGTTGCACCACTGACCAGAGGTCCTGCCCTGCAGTCGAGCTGTGCTGGACATGGATACTTATGTATTTGAGACCCAAGGTAGACTCTACTGTATTTTCAATCAAGGACTCTGTTTTGTTGCTCGTCTGTTAGAAAAGAAATTCTTGCACAATCTGTAGAAACCTTGTAACTGTTAGAATGGCCTAAGCAGTGGGTCTCCCCTCTGAGTCTGGTCTGCTTGAGGTTTCTTCATCATTATCACTAGAGGGAGTTTTTCTTTACCACTTTACCACTTTACCACTGTGTGCATGCTCAGGGGGTTGATAAGGTTAGACCTTACTCATGTAAAGCACCCTGAGGCAGCTTTGTTGTGATTTGGCACTGTGCAATTAAAATGAATTGAAAATGGTCAAAATGCACAAAGAATATCAACACTATTGGGGAATGGCACAGGCTTGGGACAGTCATCCAGCACTTTGAAAAGACTGACTATATATATATATATATATATATAGTATCTTAGCTGTTCCTAGGACAGCACTCTTCTGGAGAGAGACCTCCAATGTTGTGTCTGGAATCTGCATTATTGGGATGGAGCTTTCTCACCTTGACACGATCTATGCTGGCAGACTGGGGAAGAAAGATAGAGACATTGTAATGAACACAGCACACCACGGGAAATTCTTGTTCGAACCACTACTGTCTTGGGAAGCGGTACGGAGCAATAAAGGCCAGCACAAATCATTTGAGACACAGCTTTTACCCCAGAGCCATGGTCTCCATCACACCCCATCCCCCGGCTCGAACATGAAACACACACAGCTCACAAACTGTGGGTGGAACTATAAGCACTATGATTAAGCTATACGCTACACTTACTGTATCTTCCTCAGCTGCAATTTTACACAGCGAACTGTTGCCCAACTGCACTAGATATTCACAACTTGCATTGTGTATACCTTTTTATCTGATTATTAAATTTTGTATATTTTATATTTTTCATAAGGAGATGTCAAGGGCAAATTCATTATAGACTGTATAATGACAATAAAGTGATTCTGATTCTGCTGGAGCCACGCTTCCACTTTGGGGGTTACAGCTCCTATTGCTCCTATTACCACTGGGACCACTTCCACATCTGTTCCATTTGTTCCTTCAGCCCTTGGTACAGTTCTGTTTTCTCATGCTCTTTCTTTCTGATGTTGCTGTCAGCTGGGATTGCCACATCAATCACAACCGCAGTTTCAACCACCATGTCTTGTTGGTTGGCCAGCAGCAGCTTGCGTGTCTGAAATTTGAAGTCCCACGGGATCTTAGCCCTGTCCTTCTCAACCACCTTTGGTGGTGTCTCCCATCGGAACTTGGGGACTTCTAATCCATATGCAGTAGTACAAATGTACATGATTCCTGACACTTGTTGTGTCTCTTTGTGTACACGTCCCAGCTTGCATCTTGCATCCTGCTATGTGCTGGACTGTCTCTGGGGCACATTTGTACAGTCTGCAACTTGGGTCCTGTTGGCTGTGGTGGACTCATCCCTCTATGGATCTGGTGCTTAGGGCCCTGTCCCACTGGCGTTTACGAGGATTTGCGCATGAAATGAGGAGACAAAAGCTGAGCGTCCGCAACAAAGGTGGGCGGAAATGACAAATGTCCCAGGGTGGATCAGCGAATACATGAGGAAGAAAAGCGGATATAACAGGGAACAAAAGCGAAGGCGACCGCGGAGGCACCCCCATGAGGGGCACAGCGGCCATGATGCACTCGCTTCATCCGTGCTCACTCTGTCTGCATGCGCGACATACCATTTGTGACCGTGATGTGGCCGTGCTGGGCACGCGTCATATCTGTTTTGCACGCTGTCCCGGTCTGCCGCCAAGCCGCACCAACCCGTCGGTTGCAGATATCAGCGGATGACAGGGGATATGCGGCGCTTTAGTTGTGTATGTCCTGCGTATGTCTTCAGTATGTGTTCAGGCAGTGATGCGGATCTCATCCGCAGCAGGATTTTTGAGCCGCTCAAAAATCCTGGCTGCGGATATGCATGCCTCTGCGGATGATCATGGACGTGTTCGGATGGCGGCCGACTCATACAGGAATCTTACACGGTTATTGCGGTTGTTTGGCGGATGTGGGCCACTTTTGTGCGCATTCCATCCGCAAATCCTCCTAAACGCCAGTGGGACAGGGCCCTTAGGGCTTGTTCTTGTGCTGCTGTGATCAGAGCCCCCATGCTGTCCTTTAGGCTGGCCTTTTCTAGCCACTGGTTGGTCTTCTTGATGTCAGCTACTTCCTCGATCTGTCAGTGGTAGATACATGGAGGGGCTTGGTCTTCCATGATATCTCCTCGTCCTGTTCCTTATCACATATGTTTTCAGCTGTCTGAGGCCTTCTCATAGCAGGTGATATCGGGGGGCCATCTTTCTGATGGATTCATGGATGCTTCTCGTCTCATCCTGGATTGTGGCTCTGACACTCACTAATCCATGCCCTCCCTCCTTGCGTTGCTCAGAGAGCCTCAGGATGCTGAACTTTGGGTGGAATCCTCCATGCATTGTGAGGGGTTTCAGTGTCTTCACATAAGTGACATTGACCTCCTCCTGTGGCCAATTTATTATCCCAGCTGGGTATCTGATGACTGGTAGGGGACATGTATTCATGGCTCGGACGTTATTCCTACCATTGAGCTGGTTTCTCAGCACATTTCTTTCTGGAGGTATTTGGAGGTATATATATTACTATGACTGACTGGAAAACTTCGTTAATTATTTTACCATCTGCATTTAACATATATAGAACTTTTTTCAAGATAAATAAATGAATCTGTATAAAAGGGAAGGGTGTGCTGATTTGTTGAAACCCTTATAAGTTTGGAACTACTGGGTGTAGAGGAAAAATTTCAGCAGACTGTTCTTATGAAGGATGTGGTTTTAGGCTATAAATAAACTGCAACACTCACCGTGCACACCTCCACTGACAACATAACATTTACCACAGACTGCATTCTGCACTGAACTTCATTTCTTTGAAAATAAATAGATTTTCTATGAAATAAACATATTTAACCTGAATAACTAGACAGAAAAACTTTAATGGAAAACGAATGAGGTGTTCTCAGCTGTTAAACTCTTTAAAAATGATGGATTGGGACTCAATCATTTGTGTTCTTCTCTGCACACAAAGCAGAGACATGCATACGTTCACACTCAAGATAGTGGTTAATCACTGCCTCGTTAGGCCCGTGGACATTTGTGACAGCTCTGTTCCTGAAATACACATATTGGGTTCCTCCTGTTTTCCTGCACGGCGAGCGGAAAGATGGGTGGAGTGGAGGGCAAAGGGCACAAGTTCAAGACACACAAACCCAAAAGGGAGCTGCACAGAGGTATAAATGGCGTGAGGATGGAGGAAAGGAGACTGATGAGGAGAAAAGTGTATACAGTATGTAGAAAAGTAATGGGTAGTAAAATAGAAATGGGGCATAAATCTGAGCGATGGGCAACGGCTGACAGTCAGAGTGAGATGCAGAAATGGGGAATGTAGATTCAAAACACAACAGCGATACCTGTAATCCTCTGTCTCTACAGAACACACAAAATACAGAGGAAAAAAAATGAAATAAATGCTGACTACAGAGCCTCTAAGAAAGTATTATTGGATTACACGGCTTTAGAGAATTAGAACCTGATACTGAAAGGTTGGTTCAGTGTGCACTGCCCTCTTATTGACATCTGAGTTGAATACTTTCAGTCAAAATATGTAAATCATTAAAAAAAATCCTATCCATCTTCCAAACATCTGAGCATCTTTTTTTTACATTAGATTTTGCATAATCACATTGAAAATGAGGGCCCGGTTTCATAAAGCAGTTGAATCTTTTTGTCTACTAAACTTACTAAAGTAAATTGCCGAATATTAGCTGTCTAATCTCGGTTTCACATCAACGGCTAAACTTGTAGATTAGCCATCTAACACTAGTCGACGATTTTAACAGGCATAAGCG
This sequence comes from Thalassophryne amazonica, assembly GCF_902500255.1. Classification (NCBI taxonomy): domain Eukaryota; kingdom Metazoa; phylum Chordata; class Actinopteri; order Batrachoidiformes; family Batrachoididae; genus Thalassophryne; species Thalassophryne amazonica. The sequence continues at coordinate 55,516,385 of NC_047119.1, read as the reverse complement.
GCCTCACCATTGCCATTGTCAAGAAACGCCTCCAATGCGCGAGGGTGTTATGTTTCGGACGCGGTCGGAGCACCGACCCAGCGTTTGAAAGAACCCAGCATAAAATAAGCAGAGCACGGTTCAAAAGATAACAGAATTTAATAAACATAACAGTGGGTGCAGTGCTAAACAACTAAAAAGTCCGCGGTCTGGTGAGGTGGAAACACGGCGCGCTCTCAACAGCGCAAACGGTCCGGAGCCACAGCAGTTCGGACCCAGGGACCCCGCCGACACCCCCCAGGTGGCCGCGACAAACCAAGTCTGTGAAGAAAGAAAACATGAGGTGAGTCCAACTCCACACAGAGAGACACAACTCAAAGGTGCACGCAATCAGCAAACACTTCCTGGCTTAAATCTATACATCAGCTTCTCACCCTGCAGGCATGGAACAACTCAGTTCAAATCTCCACTGCAGCAGAAGCTGATTAGACAATTAGCATAACGTGACAGCTCAATAACACAAGGTGTGAGGGACACCAAATCCACTGTCATTACTTCATTAAAGTCACCAAAAACCGAATTACCTCAGGAAGTGTGCTGAAGAGCGTGAGACCTCACCCAATCCTCCTTCACAGACTGTGGCGTCAAACCTGGAGCAGTCTCTGCGTCCGTGATGGTGAGATTGTTCTCCTGACGTCGATCTCACACATCTGCTCACAAGGTCGAGTCTCTGGCAATCACACACTGTGCATTCAAGGTTTAAATGCAGCAATCTCTGATTAAGACAAAATACACCACAGCTGTGAGTCTTGATGACCTGCATGTGAAAACAAGCCTCAGGTGTTCAGGGTGAGGTCCTAATGCTCAGCCACTCAGTCCTGAATGCATACCACCTGGTGGGAGAAACAGAAAACAAAAACCAAGCCAGCCAAACACCCCAGCCCACAACAGTACCCCATCCTCACGGGAAGCCTCCCGGCGACCACACGGACCTGGGCCAGAAAAAACAAAGCCCCCCTCCAGGGACCATGGCTGGAATGTTGGCTGGGAACAAAAAAAAACACCTCCTGCAGCTTCAGTTTCAGCTCCTTGTGCTGACGATCCAGCTGGGAAAGGCCCGTCTCCAGGAGCTGTGCGTTATTGTGCTCTGATGACAGGTCCATCATCAGCTGCTCCACCTGCAATGTTAATTTCTTCATGCAGTCATTGATCATCTCAATGTTGAGCTTCTCTAGTTCTTCCTTCAGCTGGATAATGCACGCTTCCAGCCGCCTCTTCTGTCAACAGGGAACTTTGTGCCGAGACTATCACTCTCATCCTGGAGCTCATCCTTTCTCACCCTGAGCCTGTCTGCAGACTGCTCCGCAGCTGACACTCCAGTGCAGAGACATCCTTTGTTGACTTTAATGGTCTTGCCCTCTGTTTCAATTAGCAAACCTGTTAGAGTCTCCACCTTTGCATTCGTTCCTGTCGACTCTTGCTTTAGTTGTTCACTTTGCATAATTTTGGCCAGGAGTTCTTGAACCTGTGCACTCAGCCTTCTTCCGACTGTGTGTTAAAGTCTGCTTAGTCATAAAACAAAAAAAAGACAAACACAAACAACCATACCAACCCCCCCTCCCCAGAGGACCGTCCCATCAAACCCCGGGAAGAGGAGAAAAGAAAAAACACAACCCAAACTTAAGCTTGCAAACAAAAAAAAAGCACTAACATCCCCCCCCCCGGACAACATGTAGGGACCAACACCCCCCAGAGGACATCCCGCCAGCTCCAGGAGTAATAACCACAGCCGAGGTCCCTCTGGGATCCAAAGTCACCCACGGGGACTCCCAGTGCCTCCCAGAGGACCGTTCCATCAAACCCCAGGAGACGCCCCCCCTCATGACTAACAGACCCAGCCCCGGCCGTCTACGGCTAGATGGACCCACCGCCCTTTCCCCCCCAGAGGACACCACAGTCACACCCTGAGGGCGGAAACTGGGGGGGAAAAAAAAAACATACAAACAAAACAACAACCCCAACCCCACCCCCTCAGTGCAGTGGAAACTGGAAGTACGTCCAGTGTCACCAACCATGACTATACCCCAAAAGTCAACCGGGAGGAGTGGAACAGCGGTAATGGCGTACGGCACAAGACGGCGCCACCCCTCCGACTTTTAAACCAGCCACCAGCTGCGGGTATATTCCACCGCCCCAAACCTCAGCTACGCCGATGGCATATGGCTCAAAGGCGCACTAAAACCGGAGGTGGAACAGGGAATCAACAAAAAAACAACACCCCGAACCCCCCCCCCCCCCCGGGTGCAGAGGTTACCTGGGAAACGCCCAGCATAACCAAACTGCACCACTCCAGCAACGCCGACAACATACGGCTCACACGGCTGGAGCCAGAGGAGAAGAGAGGGCACAACAAAGACATCAAACCCTGGGAGGTGAAACCAAAAGAAATAAAAAGGAAATCAACTTCAATCAGTCAACTTTTTTCTTATATAGCGCCAAATCACAACAAACAGTTGCCCCAAGGCGCTCCATATTGTAAGGCAAGGCCATACAATAATTATGAAAAACCCCAACGGTCAAAACGACCCCCTATGAGCAAGCACTTGGCCACAGTGGGAAGGAAAAACTCCCTTTTAACAGGAAGAAACCTCCAGCAGAACCAGGCTCAGGGAGGGGCAGTCTTCTGCTGAGACTGGTTGGGGCTGAGGGAAAGAACCAGAAAAAAGACATGCCGAGAAGGGGGGCAGAGATCGATCACTAATGATTAAATGCAGAGTGATGCATACGGAGCAAAAAGAGAAAGAAACAGTGCATCATGGGAACCCCCCCACAGTCTACGTCTAAAGCAACATAACCAAGGGATGGTCCAGGGTCACCCGATCCAGCCCTAACTATAAGCCTTAGCGAAAAGGAAAGTTTTAAGCCTAATCTTAAAAGTAGAGAGGGTATCTGTCTCCCTGATCTGAATTGGGAGCTGGTTCCACAGGAGAGGAGCCTGAAAGCTGAAGGCTCTGCCTCCCATTCTACTCTTACAAACCCTAGGAACTACAAGTAAGCCCGCAGTCTGAGAGCGAAGCGCTCTAATGGGGTAATATGGTACTACGAGGTCCCTAAGATAAGATGGGACCTGATTATTCAAAACCTTATAAGTAAGAAGAAGAATTTTAAATTCTATTCTAGAATTAACAGGAAGCCAATGAAGAGAGGCCAACACGGGTGAGATATGCTCTCTCCTGCTAGTCCCCGTCAGTACTCTAGCTGCAGCATTCTGAACCAACTGAAGGCTTTTTAGGGAACTTTTAGGACAACCTGATAATAATGAATTACAATAGTCCAGCCTAGAGGAAATAAATGCATGAATTAGTTTTTCAGCATCACTCTGAGACAAGACCTTTCTGATTTTAGAGATATTGCATAAATGCAAAAAGGCAGTCCTACATATTTGTTTAATATGCGCTTTGAATGACATATCCTGATCAAAAATGACTCCAAGATTTCTCACAGTATTACTAGAGATCAGGGAAATGCCATCCAGAGTAACGATCTGGTTAGACACCATGCTTCTAAGATTTGTGGGGCCAAGTACAATAACTTCAGTTTTATCTGAGTTTAAAAGCAGGAAATTAGAGGTCATCCATGTCTTTATGTCTGTAAGACAATCCTGCAGTTTAGCTAATTGGTGTGTATCCTCTGGCTTCATGGATAAATAAAGCTGGGTATCATCTGCGTAACAATGAAAATTTAAGCAATGCCGTCTAATAATACTGCCTAAGGGAAGCATGTATAAAGTGAATAAAATTGGTCCTAGCACAGAACCTTGTGGAACTCCATAATTAACTTTAGTCTGTGAAGAAGATTCCCCATTTACAAGAACAAACTGTAATCTATTAGACAAATATGATTCAAACCACCGCAGCGCAGTGCCTTTAATACCTATGACATGCTCTAATCTCTGTAATAAAATTTTATGGTCAACAGTATCAAAAGCAGCACTGAGGTCCCACAGAACAAGCACAGAGATAAGTCCACTGTCCGAAGCCATAAGAAGATCATTTGTAACCTTCACTAATGCTGTTTCTGTACTATGATGAATTAAAGACTAGACTAGAAAGACTAACAGACTAACATAAAGTCACCTGGGTCAAACTATGCTCCAGACAGCCTGCATTTTCAACTCCACCAGACCACAGACAGTGCTTTAAAACCCACAAAAACAACAAATTAACCCCTGATAAAAACACCACATACTAAAACAAGAAACATATAATAGACCAATAAAAAAAAACTAACATTGGCCTACGTCGTCAAGTGCAAAGAATGGAAAAACATTGTGTTTTCCATCCTTTGAACCTGAACGGTAATGTGACTCTGTCACCAACAGAGGGAGCCAAAGTGCCAAATAAGAAAATCCCCGTGGTAACAGAGTAAAAACCCATTCACACTGCTGTAAATAACAGCAGGTTATAACAAATAGCTTAAAGTGCAAACTAAATACCACCGGGGCTGCTACAACAGGCGTCGGAGCCAGCTGCACGGGAGGAGACGGGGCTACAGCCGTAACAGCGGGGTGCGACACGACCCAAGCTGTAAACTCCGCCATGCGCGCACCAACGCGCACAACCCGGGCGGAGAGCACCCGCAACTGATCCCGGATCAACTCCAACATCTGCTGCAGCCTTCTCGGCAAAAATACCGTCTCTGCTTCCGCTGGTCCATTGTTAAATGGCCAGAGACTACTGTTATGTTTTGGACGTGGTCGGAGCACCGACCCAGCGTTTGAAAGGACCCAGCATAAAATAAGCAGAGCACGGTTCAAAAGATAACAGAATTTAATAAACATAACAGTGGGTGCAGTGCTAAACAACTAAAAAGTCCGCAGTCTGGTGAGGTGGAAACACGGCGCGCTCTCAAAAGCGCAAACGGTCCAGAGCCACAGCAGTTCGGACCCAGGGACCCCACCGACACCCCCCAGGTGGCTGCGACAAACCAAGTCTGTGAAGAAAGAAAACATGAGGTGAGTCCAACTCCACACAGAGAGACACAACTCAAAGGTGCACGCAATCAGCAAACACTTCCTGTCTTAAATCTATACATCAGCTTCTCACCCTGCAGGCATGGAACAACTCAGTTCAAATCTCCACTGCAGCAGAAGCTGATTAGACAATTAGCATAACGTGACAGCTCAATAACACAAGGTGTGAGGGACACCAAATCCACTGTCATTACTTCATTAAAGTCACCAAAAACTGAATTACCTCAGGAAGTGTGCTGAAGAGCGTGAGACCTCACCCAATCCTCCTTCACAGACTGTGGCGTCAAACCTGGAGCGGTCTCTGCGTCCGTGATGGTGAGATTGTTCTCCTGACGTCGATCTCACACGTCTGCTCACAAGGTCGAGTCTCTGGCAATCACACACTGTGCATTCAAGGTTTAAATGCAGCAATCTCTGATTAAGACAAAATACACCACAGCTGTGAGTCCTGAAGACCTGCATGTGAAAACAAGCCTCAGGTGTTCAGGATGAGGTCCTAATGCTCAGCCACTCAGTCCTGAATGCATACCACCTAGTGGGAGAAACAGAAACCAAAAACCAAACCAGCCAAACACCCCAGCCCACAACAGAGGGTTTTGTTTACTTCCCGGTTTGTCATCTGCTACTAACACGGCCGAGTCCGCCGCACCAGAGGAGAAGCGCTCGCAGCCTGGAATGGATTATTCTGGTCCTGCAACACCCACTCCCCTCGCAATGCTCTCCTTACTTCCTGGTGCATCAATTGGTGGTACATGATAGCTGCCTTTTTGAGGTAAGACACTGAAGTTTTGTCAGCTAACACCAAACTTTAGCCGATTAAGCACTTTATGCAAAGACTAACGTCAAAAGATTAGGCGACTGAGTTTAGTCGACTAAATAAGATTACACCACTTTATGAAGCCAGGCCGTAGACAATATATTGCATTTCATCTTTGGTGTGCTTTTGGAAATAACATGAAATAAATGAGATTATAACCATTAAAGAAATGTGGTGCACTGGAAACTGTGTGTTGCTATTTTGACAAAGAACTTAAGTTTTATGGACACAATGCGTCAGAGCATGAGTGGAGAGTAGCCACCAAGGCTCCCTGAGGTGAAACAGTGAAATATGCCATTTTAGATTTGTGATTACTTTTGAATTTGTTTTCAATTCAGTTTCCATGTGCAGATAAGCACTCAACTTGAGCAACATTATGTCGTGACTAGAGAATACTGTTTTCTCTGGCGTGTGTCTGTATGTCTTTGGACATACAGACACACATCCCACTGAGATCAAGATCTCTTTTACAAGCAAGACCTGGACAGTTATGAAGTTTCCATTTCACCTAACCTGCATGTTTGTTAGATGAGGGCAGTGGTCAGCACAGTTCAGCTAATCCAATAACAGATAATTATCAAAGCTAATGTTTTTGCTAGCGGATTACCTCATCAGATACATTTTAAAACCATCATCGGACCAATTATCTTCTGATAAATTTAGTTCCGATAACTTTCAGTCCAATAACATTTTTTTTTTTTTTTTTTTTGCTGGTAAAGTGAGCAAACTTTAACAGTCAAAAATGTTTGTAAGCACTAAAATCAAACATTTTACAGTTTACTGTGTGAATTCATCATGCACTCAATAAAACTCAGTTCAGTTATGTACAGGATTTCCATCTAATAAATATATGTAGCCCCAAGTCAAATAAAGTACATTTATGCAAGACAATGTAATTTAATGTAGTTGGGACTACATATATTTATTAGATGGAATCCAATCCAATGAGTCAGTTGTTTGAGTGATATATCACTCAAGCAACTGACTCATTGAATGAACTCATTTTGATTATGGTCACAATTTCCATCTAATAAATATATGTAGTCCCAATTTAACTAAATTAAATTAAATTATCTTGCATGGCTGTGCTTTTGAGTTTGGTGTACATATATTAATTAGATGGAATCCAATCCAATGAGTCAGTTTTTTGGTGATATAGCACTCAAACAAATGACTCACTGAATGAATTCATTTCATTTCAATTATGGGCACGATGTCCATCTAATAAATATATGTAGTCCCAACTAAGTTAAATTCAATTATCTTGCATAGATGTACTTTTGTTTGAGTTGGGGCTACATATAGATGGAAATCCTGCACATAATTGAACTGAGTTTTATTGAGTGCATGATGAATTAACACAGAAGTCGTATAATGAAGTCCACACAGTTAAAAACACCATTACAGACAGAAATTGTTGTTTATATTGTGGTGTGGTGCGTGCAGGATATGTATCAGCCTTCTGAGGCATTTCATTGGTTAATCGAACCTCGAGTAGAGCTGTGCTTAAAAGTTGTCCAATGCATGCAGATTTCTTACTGCTGCTGGATTTTGAAGGGACAATTGACTACATGGGCAGGGAACCTCCCAGGTAAAGTTAGAATATTATCGAGTTCACAGACATGTACATAGTCTGGCAGAAGCCTCTAAAGTCCTTCTGGTCCCAGAAAACAGTCTACCAGGTCTCTGCAGAAAATCCTTCCTGGATCCTCCTGTGACTTGAATTCATCATCCAACATCTCCTCATGAGACTTTTTTCCTGCAGTCATGATAAAAGTGTTTCACTGCATATGTGATTCTTCAGAGTCATTTGCATTTGTTAAACATTTACCTTGCCTCTCAGGGTTTCAGTTTGCATAAACCATACCTAAAAATGAGCGTCTCATAAGTGCCGAACCCTCCACTGGCAATATTTACTTCATATGCATAAGGTGACTCTGCCTCAGCGACACTTGTGTCAGCACTAAAATCAGCTCACAACCACTTGAAGCGTGCTTCAGGAAATGAATAATTCTCCTATGGAACATATTGTTTTCTTTGGTATGTTGTACAGTTACTTTGAAAACTATCCTTAATGCCTTCAAAGACACTGCAGCCGTCCCCTCTGATATTACAATCACAAGTCTGAAATGCATCCTCGCATTCGAATGTTGACCTCAAAGACAATGTGGGGGGTGACGTGAAATTGTTTAGTGCAAAGTTGAATATTGTTTAGTGGCAGTCCAAATGAAAAACTATTAGAAACTGTTTGTTTTGATCAGTTTCCTCAAATAGCAGCTCCACTGTGACCTTCGTACTGATGCATTGGATGAACTCAATTCAATTATGTGCAGGATTTCCATCTAATGAATATATCTAGCCTCAACTCAAATAAAACACATCCATGCAAGATAATTTAAATTTAATTTAATTGGGACTACATATATATATTAGATGGAAATCATGCCCATAATTGAATTGAGTTCATTCAATGAGTCATTAGTTTGAGTGATGCACTCAAAAAACTAACTCACTGGATTGGATTTCCATCTAATAAATATATGTAGTCCAAACTACATTAAATTACACTGTCTTGCCTGAATGTGCTTTATTCGAGTTGGGGCTACATATATTTATTAGATGGAAATCCTGCACATAATTACACTGAGTTCATTCAAAGAGTCATTTGTTTGAGTGATGCACTCAAAACCTAACTCATTGGATTGGCTTTCCATCTAATAAATATATGTAGTCCAAACTACATTAAATTACATTGTCTTACATAAATGTGCTTTATTTGAGTTGGTGCTACATATATTTATTACATGGAAATCCTGCACATAATTAAATTGAGTTCATTCAAAGAATCATTTGTTTGAGTGATGCACTCAAAAAACTGACTCGTTGGACTGGATTTCAATCTAATAAATATATGTAGCCCAAACTACATTAAATTACATTGTCTTGCATAAGTGTGCTTTATTTGAGTTGGTGCTACATATATTTATTACATAAAAATCCTGCACGTAATTAAATTGAGTTCATCCAGTGAGCCATTGTTTGAGTATACACTCCCTCACATGCTCGCTGCATTTCTAAATCGTATAAGTTCTTTGCAAAAATGTTGATTACTTTGTGATAAGTGTAATAATAGATTGTTGAAAAGAAGCCCAGCTGCAGTACTAGAATCACTGATGACACAGCTGCATGGCTTTCTTTTCATGTTCTGCAGAGAGACGTTTTTAGAGAGAGAATTTTTACCGGAGGGTGGGAAAAGAGGTTTCTCAAGGGCTACAATCTACAATCTACAATCCTCCAAAATATATTTCTGCCTCCCAACTCACAGAATATTTTCTTGTTTATGCACAATCATGTTTGAATAAATGGATGTTGGGGACATGTCATACATTTCTTCTTCTTTGAAGGACACAGTCTGAGCCTATAGGTGGAGGCAATTATTTGTAAGCCGAGTCTGCATGTAAAGTGGTTTTGCAGCAGGCTGTGGGGTTGCAGATCAAGATGTTGTGATGGCTTCTGCCACATAACTGCACAAAACATTTATGGAAAGTTGAACGTCAAGTATTATCAGTGCCCAAGCCAGATCAAGGATTTTATGATAGTTTTTAATTGATTGTAAGGTCAAACTGTGTTTAAAATGATTTGGACATGTCTCCAGGAATATGCCAACAAACTCATCCAAAAGCTTACATGGGAGAGAGCATCAGGAAATATATGCTTCTGACTGAGCTTGACTTTTGATGACTATCCACTGACTTACTATAGGACATAGTTCAACTTTCGCCATCGGAGAGCAGTGCATTGGTAAAGTAGTAGTGTTGCTGATGATCTACTCAGTGTTTGAGAGGTCAGGTGACACAGTCGATGTCAGGGGTATTAAACTCGTTACAGAAAGGGCCAAGAGGGTGCAGGCTCTCTTTGCACCACCCACTCCAACAGGTGATCTCACTGATTAATATCACTGTAAACAGATGGAATCAGTTAATCGGTGAGCTCACCTGTTGGAGTGGGCGGTTGCAAAGAGAACCTGCACCCTCTCGGCCCTTTCTGTAACGAGTTGAATACCCTGACCAATAGAAATTCATTGCATAGTCTACAATTATGTCATTTGCTGCTGGTGCATCATCGAGATAGGTTCTATGTATTCCTTCACATTTCTTCATGGCCAAGGGTCCAGAGGAGGTAGTGCATCCAGTAAAGCCTCCAGTGTTGGCCAGTGGAGGTTGGAGACGTGCAACGGGGCAATAATGGTATTTTTGCATGAACTTAGAAGATTATAAGCATGCTGAAAAAAATTGCTGACCCGCTCTGGGGACAGTGGCAAGCGGCAGAAAAGTTACAGGGGTAACTGGCTTTTGGCGGTCAAGCATTCATAGCAATGTCACTTCTTGTCAACTCTTCTTATCATCATGAAGCAGAATTCACCATGCATTGGATTGTTCACCCACTGATAGGGAACGTGAAAGCTGTCTAACGTGTGCGCAAGTCGAGGGGCGGTGCAAAGACCCATGGTGCAATGAAAGTGAGAGGGGCATAGTCATAATCCCACAGATGGTAGCTTCGCACCATTGGCTCCTCAGTCAAGCACATACACCAAATCATGAAGAAATTCCTGTTTTGCGACTTACGTTTTGCGAGACCTGCGTTCACATTTTAGGAGATATATTTTCAGAATTCATGGTTTGCAATTCATGGTTTGCGGATAATTCTGTTGTGGCCAGGCTTTTGGCTGCTTCTCTTGTCTTGTGTGTTCTTTGTCTGTTTTCCCTCTAGGTGTCACACTGCAGAGCCGAGGAACACCTGCAGCTCATCATCTCCTTGCACCTGATGCACATGAGCTCCTATTCAGAGCCGACTACTTAAAGCCCGGCTCTGAGCTAAGTCTTTGCCAGATTCTTCGATCACATTCCTGAAAGTGATCCATGATCGCCACTCCATCATTCCAGCCACTTCCATGTGCTTTGATGTCTGAGCTCATCTCAAGGTAACCTGGTGTTTCCAGATGCTTTCCTGCACAGCTTCCATGCTGCACTATTCCTGGCTCCCATGCCACTCTCGGCATGACATCACTTTGGAACTCATCTACTCTCTGCCTCAGAACGCACAGCTCTGCCACATTCAGCTAAGTTCCTGCATGTCTCTGAGATCCCGTTCTCACACTGCTCCTGTTTGTGACTGTGCATGACCGAGAACTGTTTCCAAGAAGTGTGTTCCAGAACTATTAGCAAGAACTGCTACCAAGAACTGTATGAACTCATATACAGAACTGCTAAGAACTTTCCAAGTTGATTCTGAAGCCAAGTCCTGCTTAACTGGAATTGTGTCATAAGACACACAGCATCTGCCCTCTCACCTCTGAAGATAATTCATGAACTGTGAACAATTCCTGAACAGTGAACTTTATTTCCTAAAATGTGAATTTTATTTCCTGAGCTGTGAACGCACCTACAGTGAACTGTTAATTGTTAAAGGCAGCCTGAGTTATGGGTGTTATCACTCACCTCTGTTCTCTTCGTCCTCCTAATTCCTTGTCCTCTGGTCTATGCGTTCCACCTGGCTCTGGTACCAGTTCCATATACTCCAGGATCCCAGCTCGTTCTCAACCTTTAAAGCCTGCAGACCTGCAGCTCCCTAATTTTCACTGCTACATGTGGACTGACTCTCTACTCTGCAGGCATTCTCAGCGCAGCACTTTTTGTCATTTATCATTGTAAATAAATCTCTTTTCCTTAACAACCAGTTCTCTTCCTTGCTTCCAGCGTTTGGGTCCATAACCTGTACCGGTCCGCTAACCACAACAAATTCAGGATTTTCAGCTGATTCATGTTTTGGGGGTTAACAGAGAATTTATATCCTGCCAGGCAAGAACTGATTAAATTTTCAAGGTCATAGGTCAAAGTCAGGAAAAATCTTGGAAAATTGGAAAAATCCCTATCCTTTAACATTGAAAGAATTTTCAAAAATTCCTAATTGTCAAAAAAGATTGAATTTCTTTCATGATGTAGCCTGATACAGATATTTTTCCTGTGTATACTTTTTTTATTATGAATCTAATGCACTGTTCTTGAAATGAGGCTGCAGGTCTGTACTGCAGACTAGTGTACAGACTGAAATATACATTCAGAATGGAGCGATGACACTTAAGTTGTGCTGTTTTGTAAGACATGGGTGCAGAAAAGCATCAATGTTACTGCCAATAGGGAAGTGTAGTCTCTTTTGAGGGTGTGCGCTAAATTGGTTTCATGAAAGAGTGTACTTCCACTTCCAGGAATAGCCCTCATACGTCCCCATCAGAAACATGGCACTTTCTGAGTTTCTGAGCAAATTACACTGCAAACAAAGTGAAAATGCCAAGAAAAAATGATGCGGTGGAGCTCAAACATGTCGAGGTGGTTGTGCAGGCAAGAGACTGCAGCTATTCTGAAGGTGTGTAGGCTAAAATGTACAGACACGACATCTCCCATTTTCCTCGTCTTCCATTCTCCAATGGGAAATGAAAAAACTGCATTTTTCACGACTGTTTCAGTGATTGCAGGCAAAAACAAAACAGTACACCATTTTTCTGTTAGAAGTGATGGTGTGGGTCAAATCCCACAATATCATGCAGGGGCTCAAGCGAGACTGTGATTCCCTATAAAAAGTTGTTCTGGACTGTAAACACAAATGTTTGGGAACACTCTGGGGGCTTAATTTCTTTGTTGACTTTTTTTTCTTATTATTTGCTTACCTTGTGAATTATCTTGCAACCCTCTGGAGACCCGGACCCTCACTCCATCTCCTACTAAACTGAATAGAAATACCTCCGAAATTTGGCTTCACGCTGCTTCTGATCTAATTGACCCTCTGGAGTCCGAGGGCATTTTTTGGACAGTTCACTCACCTGGCATAAATGTATTATTATTGCTGTTAACAGCTCTCCCTGCATGCCACAATCAAGTTTTATGTCTCTTTTTTTCAGGACAAACTGTGTTTTCAGAATATATATGCTTTTGTTGTGTTTTATAAGTGTAATAAAGGTTAACAATCAAAAATAAAAAAGAAAAAAGTAAAGCGGAAAAATAATTTTCCACACACATTTATTCAAAACACACAGCAAACTATAATAAACAACTGTTTTGACACTTTATAGAGGTAATTTGAGGTTTTGTGTGAAAGACTGTGCAACAAAAAGGTTCAACAATAAACACAAATGCACATTTTGAACAATATATACAAAATGGTCTATGTGTTTTGTTGTCCATTGATATGGTAAACAGTGCTTTACACCGAGAAAGCAACAGAGTTATCCAGTAACATTCACATGCAAACTAGTGGAGCAATCCTGATAGTTACACACTCTTTGTTTGAGCATGTGAGATTGTCATCAGAGGCTCTCCATCTGCTTTCACTGATCGCTGTGCGTAATGGCGCAGGGTGCACTGGATGTACTCATTGGAGCACCCAGGGGGCTATTCAAATGGGCCAACTAGTAACATATCACTCCTGAAAATGATCTTTGGCTTTTCACATGAGGTAAATCTGCCCTACGATTGGATTTTTGAAAACCATGTGACGGTGAACCATTTCCGATTGGACACTCACATTGCGCACATCATCACACAGCTTCTATGAGGAGTACAAAGATGGCCAATGGCTGGCTCGAAAGTCCGCGGAGTTAACTTTTCAGCAAAAAAAGTATGTTTCTATCTCATATTAAAAAGTTATTTATAATTTAGTAAAGCTTGGTCTTAACCGTTGTATATGATGGCATCAGCCCCAGAGGGTTAAGAGCTTGACTCTTGTCTTGTTTGTCGTACACCTCACTTCTGCACCAGACTGACATTTACCTCTTTAGAATAAATTAATTTTGCCGTTTCCCAGACAGCATGCACTGACTGACTCCTTCCTGTTCTTTACTTAATTACTCCTCGTGTCTGTGGATGGCTTCAGATGATTCACACGGGTGGAAATGGCAGCACAGCAGGAAGGAGACAAAATAATGATCTAACAGTCAGGTCTATTAATTAGGGAACATGAGTGTTGGTGCTGAGTTTTACATATATTTCAAGAGGAAATTACTTTGCATAATGATTAGAAATTGTAGTAGAAAATCAAATTTGATTCCCTCAAATGAAATGCAGCAGTGTAGTTGCTGGCGCATGCACGTGCACATGCAGAGCAGTTTAAATGCCAAGAAGATGTGGAGGATGAAAAACATAACTTGACCTTATGCCATAATTAATTTGCTGTTTCTATTTCTGAGGATCCATATATTTCCAGCACTTATCCTGTGCCGAATCATTGTAGCATCTTAGATAAAGTAAAGCTGTACACAATAATACAATACACATGCATATTACACGAGGATTGCAGAGAAACACATGCTGTGTTATGGTGGAGAAATTTATTTATGAACATGTCTGGTCAGATCAGACTGTAGAATGACGCAGGTGATAAGATGCCACAACACGAGCAAATGAAAACAAATACAAAAAGAAAGAAATACCTGCAACATTTCAATAACAGGTACTTGCATAAAAACCATCTTGCAATTTTTAAAATATAACGCAATGCTAAAATACTCTCGCCCTGTGAGCATTGTGTTCCTTATAGTTTGCAGTTGTTTAATTAATTATTAAGATCCCATTGTCTTGCATACAATTTGTACATGATCAGATCATCATTTGTTCATGTTGTGCAAATAAGGAATATTTGTAGATCACCCTCTGTGCATTTGCAGGTATTGAGACAAATCTGACTCCATAGGAAGTTAGCTTTAAGTTAGTGTACAAGCTAACATCTGCAAAATGTTTTGTAAATGACTCCCAGAAGTGTTATAAGGTTACAAAAACATCTTGCATTTTAGAAGTGTTTATTTCTTGCTAGCTTTTATACAGTATATAGGGTTGCCAACTCTATGAAAAATAAATAAGGGACACCTCACTGGCAGGGCTGACCGGCCCATGGAAATATAGACTGGAATGGACGTGCGCGCCTCTATTAGCGTCACTCAGGACAGGAAGGCGCCATTACTAAGGGTGGAAATGTGCAGCTCATCAATAATAAACTGACCGCTTTTTTGCACTAGCGTCACTATTTCTTAATGGATTTTAATAAATGTAGGCTTGTTTCAAAGCCCTTTGAAAGCTCTTTCCAATGCACCTATGCATGTGTGGGTGAAAAAAAAACTTTTATGTAAAATGCAGAAATTTTGGGAAATTACGACAAACTGTGCTGCTTTTCTCGCTTTATTGTCACTATTTGTTAACAGATTTTAATAAAAGTAGGCTTGTTTTAAAGCCCTTTCATTGCTCTTTCTAATGAACCCATACATGTCTAGGTAGAAAAAAATGTTTTATGTAAAGTGTGGAAATTTGTGGAAAATATTCCATTCTGTTCATTTACTGTGATTTTTTTTCCTGTCATAATTCTCGATGGATTTTTATAAATGACGCTTGTAAGTTGTATTCATGCTAATTAAAAGGTCTAACGAACCCATACATGTCTGGATAAACAATCCTTATGTATTAAAATATAAATCTGAAGTATGCTTTGCCATTGTGCTCATTTATCTTGCTGCTTTTTCCACTGTAATATTACTGCTAGACTTTTAATGACAACAACATATATATGATTTTTACTAACATTTTATTACAAGTAGATATAAAGCCATTCAGAATTTATGACTTTTGACCCTCAGTCAGGGTAAAACGTACCTCCTCCATCCCTCCAACCACACTGTTAAAATTTAAATGCCTCCTGTGACAACCATGTACATATCATATTAAACAACAGCTGCAAGTATATATATAGACATAAATATATTTAAACATTTTTGTTTCCGCATGTGAACGCAGCTTAATGAAAAGAACTTATGGCGTTGAGTTATAGTCTCAGTATATTGACATTAAATTGAGGCATAATGACTTTAAAATAGACATTTGTTTTACATAATTACATTAAGGCTCTTGTACAGTTCATTTTAGTATTGGAGAATTTGTTTTTGTGGTTCGTGCAATTGATGATGAAGCACTGGCTGCCTTTTTTCTCCTCATATCGCTTCTGTTTAACAGGATCAAGGTCTCTCTCCACTCTCAGTAACGGCTGCCGTGCAGCACGCCGCTAGTCACGCCGCTAGTCACGTGACGTCCATTCCAGTCTCTATTTCCATGGACCGGCCAACTGACCTTTGCCTTCACCCTTCCCAGCGTGTGTGTGAAACGATTTTTAACCATTTGACTATTGACTTGACCCTGAATTTAAGTAGATGCACACATGCATTTGTTATGATATGAACATGCGGAAAACAAATTATTTAGCAATTTATTTTTAGTGCAAAATAAATTTTCACTCACAATTTCAATATGAGCATCCTGTCCTGCTTCAAAGTATATAAAAAAATTTCTTTAAAAATAAATCTTTCTCTGTCGTGTTATTGCTTAAGTTAAAAGTGTATAAATTAACAAAAAAAAAAAAAATCATCCAAAACAATGTAACAGTGAAAGTCTGAAAAAGTAAACAATACTTACAATACTTATAGCTGTTGTCGCGCACCTTTTCCACCCAGCCATTTTCCTTTTCCCATTTGCCCATGTACTTTTGCTTTCTTTTTTGTTTTGTTTTTTTCGAGGAGGAGTAACGACATTACAGACATTGCTGTTCGTAGGCGTGTCTGCGGTGCCAGTGTCGGTATCAGCCATGCTACTTTGTTATGGTCGTCCGATGACCGTCGTCGGCTCATGATTCTCGTCCGGGATCTTCTTGCGAGCAGATGTCCCTCAACCAATGAGATAAGAGTGATTCTGTATCGTCAACTCATGTCTGTCAGCTCATTGGTGAAGAGCAGGAGAGAGGCTGGGATCATATTTACCGTACGTTTCCATATAAAGCGCCAGTCAATTCCATTGACATTTTACAGACTTTTTGATTCTCACAGAAATATGGGACAAACTGCGTCCCGTTTCAGGTCAATACGGAACGCACACTTTTATTTCCAAAATAAGGGACAATTCCGTTTTTCAAGGGACGGTTGGCAACCCTAACAGTATAATATACCAGAAACAAAGCTGTTAGCAAGTAGCTACAGCACAAACTGACGTAACCATGCTAACCTCAGCGTTTCAGTGTTATTATATTCCAAAAAACAGTGTTTTCAGTTTTAGAAGTGTTTATTTCTCACTCGCTTTTACATAATATACGAGAAACATGTATATTGACTCTGTCACACTCTGTCTGGGTACTCTGTGAGCTTTTAGCACCGCTTGCTGGTGTGTAAACAATCCATAGTGGACTGTTTTGTTTTTGTTTGGGTTTTTTTTGTTTGTTTCTTTGTTTAATGCCTCATCAATGTGAGGCAGTAGGTTGTACCAACAAAGCCAGAAACAAAAATTAAAATCCATCACAACACACCAAGAGGATTATGTGTCACATCGATCATGCATTTGGGGGAAATAGTCAGCAGCTGGCCCCTCCTGGAGCAGACCAGCAGTTCACAATGCATACGTGACATAAATGATATAAAATACAAAAATACTCGGTGTGTCTATGAGGTTGGAATAAATGTCATGTCAAACATCTGGCCATTGTGTGGGATCATTTTTCCATCATCCAACTTCATGATGGTAGGGACAAGATGCCAGTCCTGCTGCTGCTAATTTGGTTTTATATCGCTCAGGAGCGATATCTTTCTATTGATGCAATAGCAGAAATCAATATACATGTGGACCAAAGGGAATTAGTAATTGGTTTATTTATTGATCTAAGAAAGGCTTTCGACACAGTTGATCACCACATATTATTTCAACAGTTGGAACTTTATGGGATCAGAGGAGTGGCTCTGAATTGAATTAAAAGCTATTTACAAAACCGGATGCAGTTTGTTGAATTTGGGGATTGCTGTTCTTTGTATCTGGACACTGTTTGCGGGGTTCCCCAGGGCTCTGTGTTGGGACCAAAATTTGTTATTTTATATATCAACAATTTATGTAAAGTTTTGGATGTGTTTAAAGCACTTCTCTTTGCTGATGACACAAACTTGTTTTGTTCAGGAGAGAATTTGCAACAATTATTTGATTTAAGAACTGAAATGATAAAGTTGAAGAGTTTGTTTGATATTAACAAACTGCCATTAAATTGGTCTAAAACTAAAATGATGTTATTTGGAAATTATAAAAGGATGTACATATACAGTTAAATATACTTGGGGTAAACATAGCATGTGTCAAAGAGTATAAGTTGTTAGGTGTGATTATTGATGATAGAATTAACTGGAAAGCTCATGTTCAACATATTCAAAAAGAAAACAACCAAAAGTATTGCAGAATTAAATAAGGCAAAGCACATTTAGAATTCAAGAGTATTTTACGCAAAGAGAAGGAATGTATAATTTAAGGGGTTTGTATCATTTTAAAATTGTTGGCGCTAGGACGACCAGGAAATGCTTCTGTGTCTACATTTGTGGTCCTAAAAAATGGAATAATCTACCTGAGAAACTCAAGCAATGTCCAGATATCAACTGGTTCAAATATTTATACAAAGAAATGGTATTCTCCAGATATGTGTTAGATGAAAGTGGTTGGGTTGTGTTGTATGAGGGTGTTGTTATACTTGAACCTTTTCTCCTGAAATATGTAGGTGGTAACCAGCTTGTATTGGGAGCTGTTTGGGAAATATTTGTTTTCTTTTAATCGTAATTATGAGCTGCTGTTGTTCAGACTTTGTTTAGAAATGAACGTTTATGGACAGGCACATATGCCTGGTTTGATTTGACTTCATGGAGGGGTGTAGGCGTTTATAAGCTTTGCTTCTGCCTACACCTTTAGGCACCGTGTACATTGTTTTTTTCTTACTGTCTTTTTTTCTTTGACTATTTTTGTTTGAGCTTTGTTGTTGTATTTGAGTGAAATTTTGTTGCATGGGTGTATAATAAATTCAATTCAATATTATCCTCTGAATAGTTAAAGGCCACACTGATGTCTCAAAAACAGAAATATAATGAAATTCAAACAAATGATTACTTAAATCTGGAATTCAAGAGCAAATACCACTCCCACATACACAATGTATCTCTATGGTAAAACATTCCGAAAGCCGCAGACTTTGACATCAGCGACGGAGCTGATGCAGAGTAAACTGGCAGTGACGTGGCCGCGACCAAGTCAATAAACACAGAAAACAAAGCGGTTTTGAAGTGACCAGCAACTGACATCACGGTGCAGCTCTACTCTAATTAACTCTTTCATTTAACAACTCATCTCTTGCAAATTCAGACAACAATCAGAAAAACTCAAATGCTTTGCAAAGCTCCACTACACAATGGAAGTTCTAATAAGACCAAACGAAGTTTCTGTCCAGAGAACTTTGACTGCCTTCTACTCATTGCATTACAAATAAAATAAAAAGTGAAAATCTAGCTTGAGTATGAGCAAAATCATGACACTAGTAGAGTTCTACCTTAGAATTGGAATGTATTAGAGAAGACATACAGTAGTGTTCAGAATAATAGTAGTGCTATGTGACTAAAAAGATTAATCTAGATTTTGAGTATATTTCTTATTGTTACATGGGAATCAAGGTACCAGTGGATTCAATAGATTCTCACAAATCCAACAAGACCAAGCATTCATGATATGCACACTCTTAAGGCTATGAAATGGGCTATTAGTAAAAAAAAAAAAAAGTAGAAAAGGGGGTGTTTACAATAATAGTAGCATCTACTGTTGACGCTACAAACTCAAAACTTTTATGTTCAAACTGCTTTTTTAGCAATCCTGTGAATCACTAAACTAGTATTTAGTTGTATAACCACAGTTTTTCATGATTTCTTCACATCTGTGAGGCATTAATTTTGTTGGTTTGGAACCAAGATTTTGCTCATTTACTAGTGTGCTTGGGGTCATTGTCTTGTTGAAACACCCATTTCAAGGGCATGTCCTCTTCAGCATAAGGCAACATGACCTCTTCAAGTATTTTGACATATCCAAACTGATCCATGATACCTGGTATGCAATATATAGGCCCAACACCATAGTAGGAGAAACATGCCCATATCATGATGATTGCACCACCATGCTTCACTGTCTTCACTTTGAACTGTGGCTTGAATTCAGAGTTTGGGGGTTGTCTCACAAACTGTCTGCGGCCCTTGGACCCAAAAAGAACAATTTTACTCTCATCAGTCCACAAAATATTCCTCCATTTCTCTTTAGGCCAGTTGATGTGTTCTTTGGCAAATTGTAACCTCTTCTGCACATGTTTTTTATTTAACAGAGGGACTTTGCGGGGATAAAGACCTAGGATAAAATTTTGCCAAACATTGTACATGACAACATAATACTTTATTATCACAATCAACATTTTTGTTTAAAAAAATATCACTCAACACAACTTAAAACAAAATCTCCTGAGGTAGAGGGCTGACAAACCACAATACAAGGGTACGCTGCTCCGTGTTGTGTGACACACCGCAGGGCTGCTCTTACAGACAGAGAGTAGACTTTGATGAATTTGCGTGCGCAGCAGTCAGTGCGTGCGGGAGAGAAAAAATGCTTGAGTATCGATCTTTCTACACGAGGATCGTTCAATATCAATACCAGCGCTGGTATTAACCTCTACTGCCAGTGTCTACCAGAGTTTCGTAAATAAGTTGTGTGAGGTGAGGATGCATCTTTCCTCTGTTGAAATTCAAAACAAAATAAGCTAAAATAAATAAAGAAGCTGCACTGTTTTACAAGGATGCAACATCTAAAGTGCACATGTGAAGGTGTCCACACCCACAGAGCCCTGGAGGGGCCATTGATAGGACAAAACAGAAAAAAAGGGATAACACCTGAAATGCTATTGTGTGTATTCAACGTATCACTCGGTCCCACTGTTGAATAATTTGTGCACCTGAGATAAATAAATAATTTTGGCAATGTGTACGGCAGATTTTGTAGTGATTTTGTCATTTTATAAACAAAATTCTGCAAACATTTAAAGTATGATGATATGAAAAATTAAGCACTACATTTCATGCATATTCCTGTGAATTCCTTTATCCCAACTGATTCATTCCGGTAAAGTCCATTCCAGTTCAAACTGTTCACATTCTTAAGGATTCATCAACTATAAAAGGCAACAAAACAGTCCTCAGGCTGCCAAAGTCAGAATCCAGAAGATAATAATGATGGAGTAGATACCTGTTTCAATGGCTTCTCTTCCCCAGTCCTTTGTGTAATATTGTACTGGTACAAATACAACACCTACATCCTACAATTTATCTTTTTATATGTTTAATAGTGATGTGCTTTTGCTCAGTATATGGAGTTTACTTAATGAATATTTCAGGGTCACATCTGCGTTGGTTTTAGTTGATGGGATAGTGCTTATTTTTTCATGAGTCTGTCTAGATAAATGTTCATTATCAACAGAAAAAGTTACTGTTCTGATCACATTCAACAGTAGGAACTGATCTCTTGCACACATAATGCACATAAGTACTGCTGGTACACTATAAGTAAAGATGGTTCTTATGTCAGCAGTATTCTAAAAACATTCAGGGAAACAAATCTAAATAATTCAAATAATAACAAGAGCAATCAGAGATTTCTGATTTCCGCCAATCCGGATCCGGATCACCACCAAAATTCAGTGAAGGGTCATTCTGTGTGAAATCATCAGGTGCCTCCCAGGTCACCGACTTGGATTCTCATGATTTTTTTTTTTTTTTTTTTGCAAGTACTTACATATGCCTGATGAACACATGCAAAATATTTCTGCTTAATTCCAAGTAGTTTTTTAGATATAATTTTTTTAATCGGGGTACCCACAATTCTATTTTTCACTTGAGAACACATTTTGAGCTTTTTTTTTTTCATTTTTAAAAGCCATTATCTCAGCTAAAAATGCAGATATAAAACTCAAATTTGGAATACACCCTATTTGGGAACCCCAGTAGTAAATTTCAAAAATTGGATACAGAGCTAATTTTTCATTCTGTAGCATCACAAAAACAGTTTCTCGTAAAAAAAAAAAAAAATTACAAAATTTCAAAGAGCTGTACTAAAGAAGGAAGTCAATGGATAATCTTCATATTGCAGAATACACATATCTGGGGTACTAGTTATATCTGTGTAAAACATTGTGGTCATAACTTGAAGGGTTTTTGAATTACTGACTCTTGAAAATCGAACATGAGCGTATGGATTTCAAAAATAGGCCTCCAGTCTCTTTATGATTTGACCATGTGGGCAAGTGCTCAGCCATTTCATAATTTTTTGGACATAAGACGGGCAGACAAATAAATAAATGAACGCTGATGATTTTATTACATCCTTGGTGAATGTAATAAATGATTCAGAAATATTGATAAGAGAATTTGGCATACTTGGATTTACTTAAAAATAACGCTAAATGTATAGATTTAAATTCTGTTTCAAGTGACAAACGGGGTTGACAAAGATGCTGGTGGCTGCACGTTTGAGGAGTGCTCACTTCTCCCAGATTACTTAATCAGCTCGTCAGAATGCAGAACACCTCACAACAAAACCCTGCACCACCCTGTTCATGAATCCCCAGCAACACTGCAAAGACATTGATACTTGCATGCCTCTAGGGCATAGTCCTGGTCATATCCATCAGCCTGTGGTCTGCATTCTAATACCACTTCTCAGACGGACATCACGTCAAGGGCTGGATCCAGAGAGAAAATCTGACAGATGCATTTTTGCCCAATGATAAAATAAAAATTGTATGTGTCTTGTTATTCAATAATCTTCATTCTTTTATTCATGTGCAACATACACTGTCACACTTCTTTTAATATATTTATTATACTTCATGGACCATAGTGAACACTTATTTGTATAAATACGATGTCCTAAAAAAGCAACACTATAACAAAAAATTGACTGTAAACAGGATCAAATTTATTGCCAAAATCTTTCAATTATACCTTAATCTATATATGATTTTTTTTCAATTGATAAAATCAATAAAAAAAATATGACTGCATATAGTCTTAATAATAATATATTAAGATACAGACAGTTCACAGAAGACATTTTCCATTGATACCAATCAAAATTAGAAACAGTCCAGCAGGTAACAATATTCATCATGTCCATGACTAAATATACTAAAATAAATACATCACAACTGTACACATCTCACAATTGTGAGATGTGTACAATTGTGATGTATTTGTTTAAGTATATTTAGATTTTGTTGTTATTTGGAGCTTTATAAACTGATGAAATTGCAATTGAATTGAAATTGAACATTTTATTGAGTCTTAAAGTAAATAAATATGAAATTTTGTCACTGGATCCTTAAACTTTTGACATAATAAACTTGACATGGTGGATGCTTGATCTCTGGACATAAATAGGAATAAACAAAATCTGTAGTTTTTGTCAAAAGCATTTCCTTTCAGGCATTATTCTCATGAATGTGTTTCCATATATCTGAGCTGAGCTCTTACAGCTGCTGTGCTTCACTTCAGGATGTAATTTGCAAAGAAATACAGCACATTTCATTTGGGGAGGAAAAAAAGATTTTAGTTGATTGTAGTTTCTTGTCTGTATTACAACATTTGGAAAGAGGTGTCACTTTATTTAAAGCAGTAATTCGTTTTGAAGTTATTAATTCCGACTGGATTCTGTCTCGGCAGAGAGCCGTGCAACGTTTGGAGCTGTGACAACGGAACGGAGGACGATTCTCGTTTCTTGACTGCAACAAGACAAGAGTCCCAGTTAGTGACTTTAATCAACACAAAAGTGACTCACGGTATTTTAATGGCTTTGAGAGGGGTTAAGAAGCAGACTTGCTGTTTCTGAAGAGCAGTGAATCAAAGACCCAACAATCTAGTGAATCGAAGCATTGCTTCAATGGTTCACGGCTTCAAAATGGTGTCACACTGCAGAAACGGTTGATTACAGACCCGCTGCAGACCAAACCCTGAATATCTGACTTTATTTGTACGTCCGTATGACTCTGAAACTCGGAAAAATCTGTATAATTTATGGACTATAGGTTGACATGAAAACCACCGAAAAGCGTTCACCGCGGGGACACGTTCGGCACTATTCGGGATTATTCAAGATTTATTTTACAATGACGAATTTTTTTACCGATGATGCGTCAAAAAATTTGACCGATGCAACTGCATCGGTCCAAACCGGTCTGCATCCGGGCCTGACATCCATGCCACTGACCTGTCCAATGTGGACTTATCTGACCACTTTAGTTCTCCAGCATGCAGCAAATAAATCAAAAAATAAGGCAGCCTTATGCCCCATCTATGTATTCCACTTTTGGGAGGTTAAAAAAATACTTCTATCCTGTCCCTGCTGGAATGCAGACAATTTATTTTGGGACGACCTGCTTTTGCAGCCATAAACCAATGTTCTGTGGTCAGAGTATTACAGCTGCACTAATAAGCACTTCTAAAGGGGCCTTATTGTGCAAAAACTGTTTAGGCCAGCTCTTAAAAATTAGCTACAGTTGAGGGTTGTTTGAATGTGCATGCAGAAATCATCTGTCTGAGCATTGTACATTGAACATTGTACACGTCTTTCATGTATGTCCTGGACATTCATACCTACTGCAGACTGCTACTGGTGCAGCTAATAAGTGTTCAGACACAAATGCTATAAAAATACATGTTGGAATTTTCAGAAATGTGCAACAACTTTCTTGTCAAAAAAAATTTCAGGGGAAAGTAAATGTTCTCAGGTGTAGTTGGAAGGTTTGTTATAAGGTTGACTCCTCAGTCGTCATTGTGGAGTCCTTCCATTACCCAGGACCTCAAGTGGGAGCTGAACGTCAACTCCCATCATTGAGTCCATCAGCTCCTCCTCCATCACTGTCTGGTACACTGATGCCACTGATAAGGACAGGAGCAGACTGCAGCGTATCATCCACACAGCAGATAAGGTGACCAACTGCAGTCTGCCATCCCTACAGGACCTGTACACCTCCAGGGCCCTGAGGCCAACATGGAAGATAGTGGCCGATCCCTCTCATCCATGACACCAACATTTTATCACCCTCCCCTCTGGCACAGCTAGACTTATAAATAATGCCAGAGACCCCCATTTACCCTTCTCCCCCGACTCCCACAAAGTACAGACTGATCATCCCTGACAATATTGTTGATGCCTCTTGAGGGTTCCAACAGGACACCTTTCTCTGAAGGGAGCTGGTGCGGAGTAATTTTAGCTGTGATGTTTAACAAACAGCAGCGACAACCTAATTTTAAGCCTTACCTAATTTCAAAAAAGGGAGATGGCTAGGGCTAAATTGCGCATAATTCTTTAGGGCCTCTACTGTTTAAAACATTAACTCTGATTTAGTACAGTTCAACATGCATTTTGTATGATGATATGAAAAATTAAGTACTACATTTCATGCACATTCCTGTGAATTCTCATATAGGATACATCCATGGACTTTACAAAGCCGAAGACTATTTCAAACACATCTGGTGATCTTTTTTATTGAGAAATACATGTTTGAATTTTGGTTGAGGACAGATTTAGTGTAAAGGTTAGATAAACCACAGCAATAAGAAATAGATGACTTGCTACTTGATTTACACTTTGGTAATCCACCGTCTTTATCTGTGATGTCATCGCTGCATCTTGGTGGAAAATAATGTGGGAATAATGGGTACTGGTATTCCCAGTGGTATATAATAGTGGGAATAATATGGAATGGTAATAATGTCATCACTGCCTCTGGTGGAAAATAATGTGGGACTACCAAATGTGGGAATAATGAGAATACCATAGTGGTATTCCCAGTGGTATATAATAATGGGAATAATGTGGGGATACCATTTTTACTTATTATTATTATTATTATTATTGTATAATTTACTCCAAGCTTTTTGAGAGAACAGTCTGCAAAGTAGTGTGCAGAAATGGACTTTCACTGACAACCACACCTGCTCCTAATTTCCATCATCCATCTAGCATGTGGCAAACATATTTGTAGAGTACTTAAGTAAATCATAGTTCATTTGATTTTGTTCATCATACTTTAAATGTTTGCCGAATTTTGTTTATAAAGTGGCAAAATCACTACAAAAGAGGACATTCCCCAGTTCTTATCCACTCATTGGTTCTCTATCTCAGACACCCTGTACATCTCCATCCATCCAGTGATGGCTGGAACATGTGGGGTCTTCATCTGAAGCATAACACTGGTTTTTCATTTACAGTGTTGAGAAACTAGGATGAACTCTCATCTATTATCTACCGGCACTCATTCATTTATCTATTAACTCATTGCATTTTGCAGGATATATATCTGGACTGTACAAAGCTGAGTAATAGTTCAAACACATCTGTTAACCTGTATTTATGTGCTGAATAGATATGAAATATAACTTAGTAATTTCTCATTTTTTTGCATTGCAGAGATGTGTACATTTCTCTCTCATTGATGGATCCTTTGCAGTTCTGTCAGCAAAATATGACCTGAATTAATAAACATACTCATCCTATGAATCGATGAATATTGAGTCTTTGTTGGAAAGGATGTTTTATTAACCCTTAAGCAGCTGACTGGGGTCATTTATGACCCCGGACATGTATTTTTGTGCATCATTTTTCTAATTTTAATCAGAAAAAGGTTTTCTACCATGAGTCTGTCCATTTATTTGTCCTGCATTTGTTCATAGAATTTTGCAAGGATTTGCTGATCCATGTGGCAAGTATAATCCAAACTTGTGCGGGGTCACTTATGACCCTAGGGCAAACCTGGGCAAACTGCAGCCCGGGGGCCACATGCGGCCCTTTGCATGTCTCTGTCCGGCCCTCATGAGGTCTGTGATTATTACATATATTAAAAATGTCAAGCTTGTGTGTTGCAAATCATTAGAGAGGTTTATTTAGGTATATTTAAATATTTACATATTACAATAATAAAAATTACCTATAAAAGCTATTAAATAGGTAATTTTTTGTAAAACTTTGTAATGGGAGATAGCCAAGTTATTGATAGTGTGGCCCTCGATAAGGTTCCCTATGTGGCCCCTTGTAAAAATTAATTGCCCACCCCTGCCCTAGGGAGATCTATGAGATTTTCAACATTATAGCTTCAGATGAAATTGTAATTTGCCAACTCTAATCATTATTTTTTACTGTTTTACAGGGAAACATGGCCAACAGACCTAGAATAGCAAGATTTACAGTGAAATAAATATGAAGAACCCTAAAACAATCATTTATAAAGTGGTATTCCAATATAAAGTCAATGGGGTCATAAATAACCCCACTTGATCATGTTAGTCATTAAAATAGCTTGGTCACTTGAGGGTAAAAGCAAAAAGGCTTTTGCACTAAAACTAATATAAGCCAACATCCACACAAAACACAGAATCACTCACATTTAAATAAAATGGACTTAACAACATTAAGATAAAATTGATTTCATTAATTCCATAGTTTCTTATACAATCTGTAGTGATGAGAAGGAGTTTATTAACTTTTACAAGCAGAATGACCTCTGGGGTCCACCCTGGCTGACGTGTAGGCCCCTTCAACAGTTCCCTTTCAGTGCACCAAACCTGACAAAAGAGTGTGTGTGTGTGTGTGTGTGTGTGTGTGTGTGTGTGTGTGTGTGTGTGTGTGTGTGTGTGTGTGTGTGTGTGTGTGTGTGTGTGTGTGTGTGTGTACACAGTATGATTCAGTCATTTCTCACCCAAAAACACTCAAATATTTGTAAAATCCATCAAGTATTTTTTTTTCTTTAATTGTTTTTGAAAAATTTTGACAGCTTTTTAAAACAGTTTTGTGCTGCCATTAAACATAAACATCCATATGTTTAACTCATTAGTTTGGACAATCAGCTGCCAAAGCAAACTGTCAAACAAGATCATTTTCAGAGATATGTAAACCGAATCACCCCTACATCTAATAGCCATCATGCATGACAAGATTATTCACTGCAATGAGCCGAGAAAAGTCTATAGGATATTACACAAGCAAAATAAAATTGCTTTTTGGGTTGATCTCGTGCATCAAAATTCAAGAAACTTAAATCATTTGGTCCTTATCATATACCCTTTTAATCCAGTGAGTTGCATGTATTATGAATTCATTAATTTATTTATTTTTAGTTATTGTCTTAGCATTCTGGAGGGTATGGATCCTTATGTAGCCTTTAATTAACTGAACATTGCATCTCTTTTTGTTTGCTTTTTCCCAAGGCTTTGGAAAAAATAGTCTTTATGTTACATGTAAACTTAGTATAATGTACAGCACATTGTGCAAAGGCTCTACTGAAGTCACTGTATGACATCACATCACCAATTTCTCTGGTTATCACAAGAGCTGGATATCAGCCATTTTCCGGCAGATTTCACTTTTAACAAGAGATTTTGTCATGGAAAGCTGTTATGTGTCGGACGCAGCTCGGAGAACCGACCAGCGTTTGAAGGACCCAGTATGAAATAAGCAGAGCACGGTTCAAAGGCTAACTGAATTTAATACATAACAGTGATAATATAATAACAAAAAGGTGCGGCCTGGCGTGGTGCGCTCCCAGCAGCGCTAACGGTCCGGAGCCAGAAGCTGTTCGGACCCAAGGACCCCGCCGACACCCCCCAGGTGGCCGCAACAAACCGAGTCTGTGAAAGAAGGAACCATTATGTGAGTCCACACTCTACACACAGAACACTTAAAGGTGTACAAACAGCAAACACTTCCTGGCTTGATTACTGATCAGCTTCCCAACCTGCAGGCATGGAACATCCAGTTCACAAAACTCCACTGCAGTGGAAGCTGATACATGACTAACAAACAGCTCAATACAATAAGGTGTGAGGGACACCACATTTACTGACTGTATAACTGTTAGTCACAAAATCTAACGTACCTCAGGAAGTGTGCTGACGGGCGTGAGACCTCACCCCCTCCTCTTTCACAGACTGTGCATCAAACCTGGACGTTCTCAGCATCCGCTGCTGATGAGATGGCTCCCGAGACGACGATCTCACCCGTCTGGTCACAAGGTCGAGTCTCTGGCAAATACACACTGTGCACTCCAGTCTTAAATGCCAACATGTTCCAATCCATCCAGATGCACCACAGCTGTGAGTCCTGACGAGTCGCAGGTGATCAGGGTGAGGTCCTGACAGCCTCAGCAACACAGCCACTCAGTCCCAAACGCAAGCCACCTGGGAGGAAAACCAAAAAACAGAAACAAACCAGCAGCCAGGCCCCCCCAGCCATATAACAGAAAGCCACACGGAGGCTTCGCGCGTCATGACCGATTCGCTGATGAAGCGAGACAAAGGAACACCTCCGTTTCGGAGTGTTAGAGGACAAGTTGGGACATGCCTATCTCGGCTTTCAGTGCTTATAAGTCGAGTGAGTATAAGAGAAATTGTGGAGAGCTGGGCATGTCCCAACTTGTGACAGACAAAATAACAGACATGACAAAATTTCTTGTTAAAAGTGAAATCTGCCGGAAAATGGCTGATGTCCAGCTCTTGTGATAACCAGAGAAATTGCACATGACGGTCCCGGCTCCACACAGCCATCCGTTTAGAAATGATGTGGTGGTTTCTGCTTCTCAATGGCGGCTCGGAGCGCGGCGCACCATGCGCCATTGTGGGTCGTCCTTAAAGCTGTAGTAACACTCCTTATTCTCTGTGAAGCCCGTAAAATTTTCACCGAAAGCCAGATAAATTTTTCGAATGGTTTCCAGCTGCCTGTCTCTAACAGTTTCTGAAAAAATTCTGATGGCAAAAAAGCCTAAATCATTCCGCCATTTCCTCGCAATGAAACGACGACGAGAGGGGTGGACCAGTGCTCACTCAAAGCCTGCCCACAGGCGAATGACGCAACCGACAGGCGTGAAAAAACTCACACATGCACACGAAGGTTCAAGCTTGGCTGACATAAAAACATATGAATCAAATCCATATAGTTTTTGAAAAAAATAAAAAGGTCCATTACTTTTCTCACAGACCTCATATTTCAGCCCAATAGATAGTCCCTTACTTGATCCATTACCCAGGTGTCGCAACGCAGATGAAGAGTTGGATTTTGACACAACAACAAAGCGCTTGTAAAAATGCATTAGTTCGGTGTTGTAGGTAATTATACACTAACGAACAGTTGATTATGAATGTTATATGTGGCAATCCCACTTCTGACACCAAATTGTGGCAATACCACAATGGAGGTAATTAGGGCAGTATCGATGGTGTATTGTTGCTCAACAACACCACCCTGGGAGTTTGGCCCAGGAACGTTTTTTAATTGAACTAACCCAAAACAAAGCACTCAGGTCTGTTGCAAAAGAGGCAGAGACAGTGATTCAAAAGTAGAACAATTCAGTTTATTGATTACAATTTATTTTTATTATGAAAAATTCTTATTAAAAACCATAAAATGTCACACTAATTAAAATATATTGTGTATATATAAATTATAACAAAATGCTTCAATGCTGAGACTGAGTGATTAGTAGGAGGAACAAGGGGTCCCAACAGGAAACAAAATGAATCAAAATCACCTCAGACATGTGCAAAAAGAAAAACCTCCGCCCAGGACACCAGGCTCTACACTTCCCCCTCAGCAACTGTAGAAAATGAAACCCAAAACCATTAATGGCATTTGAAGAAAAAAAAAGAGCACAAACGCTCAAACAAATTAATTAACCCCATGTAAATTAGGGCTCAGACTCAGGGTGAATAATGGGGCTGCAGGTATTTGATCCCCACCCCCTGCAGAGCATACACCCGATGGTCATGAAAACCATAAAGTATCAACATGCCAACATGAATCACGTCGGTGTGGCACAAAAGGGTGCCACAGTGTCACAAAGTACACCGCCAGGCACAGCAGTCGGTCTGATGTAGGACAAACAAGGTAAAGAAAGCAAAACAGAACAAAGCAGCACTGGTTTCCTTCAGCAAATCAATCACACTGTGCCACTACTCAACCGCGTTCCTACAATTCAAAGAAACAGAAGTAACACACAAATGGCTGGATGAGGAAGCTAAGGCCGCTGTTCTAGATACCAGTCTGGCAGTCCTGGACAACATGGTGTGGAGCGAAAGAATTGACACTACATGGGAGCAACCAACAGCCAACAGCGATAAACAGTGTGCAGCCAGCAATAATGCTCAAATGAGTTTCTGTGAGGCAAAACAACTAAAATAAACACCTGACAGATAACACTTAGAAGAACTGTAGCCGCTACCAACAGCCGACCTGCCACCACAGGACCGCGGAAGTGAAAGGCGCCAGACTATGAAAGACAGTGAAAGACAGACACCATTTTTTAAGAGATTACAAATTGTACATTAACAACCCAGTAGTGCGGAATAAGTTTCAGCAAGAATACATGCAATAAATGAGTCTGGATGCAAGGTTAAAAATTTGTATGAATGAGTGACGCGCACCAGCAAAAGGAGCGGGCAGGCTAACCCCAGTCTCTCCGCTAAGTGAGTTCTTGGCAGTCCAAGCCGTGTAGGGCTTCAGCGGGTCTTCATCTCCACGCCGCGTGTCTGCACCACCGCCGCAACAGTCTTTGAAGTACTGCACTCGGTAGCGAGTTAGCAACTGAGCTAGCATGGTGACACAGCGAATTAACAGCTCGGTACGTAACGTGTGACAGCTTGCTCGAGCAGTCCCATCGCTGCCACCAGTGCAACCGAGCCGATGAGGGTTTGTGAAGGCCGGTTGAGCAAACACGGGACAACTGAAGACCGTTCGACCACAGCAAAAATGGCTGGCTCCTTTATTGCAGTCTCTGGCTCTAACCACACATGCATAGGTGGGGGCATGTCGCCTCGCACCTCCTGTCCTATGGCAACACTACCATGCCAAAATGTGTCCCCATACAACATAATAATAAATAAAAGCAAAGCATCGAAAAGCCCGGTTTATATAACGACTGAGTGGATCCTTGTTTTTGATTGGTGCTTTGTATGTCACGTCACATGGATTATTCGTCCCATTTGTGTTGCATTGTATTTAGCGTGCAAATTTGGTTCCATACGTTTTGTACCATTGCACACTGCGAACCCCACCCATGCACACACTAGTGGGGGCAGCGTTTTGGTAAACATGACAGAGTTTGTTTTGCTGACAGACGATGATTTGAATAAGCTAATTGACAGTATTAATTGTTCAAACACAGACACAAAATCCCCAACAAATCCACTACGCTGTAGCCATCTAGAGGCATGAAGAGCTGTTAGGATGAAAACCTGGACAAATTTCTGATGCAATTTTTCACTGGACTGAGAAAGTACATGAAGTCTTTTTTTTTTTTTTTTGGAAGTACACAAAGTCAGTGCACAGCATCACGGACTACATCGTTAGAATTATTTTTGAACTATTAACTGTTTTTCCAAGTTGACTAAGAACAATTTTGGACTCCTATTTAAAGTTTGTGTTGGACTGTTAAGCACCAGTGACGCACACCAAAATGTAAGTTCCTTTTCTGTTTAGAAATTAATAAAATATAAAATCACAAGGATCTATTTTAAGCTGTTATATAAAACAAATAATGAATGTTTTTTTCATTCTTTCAATGGAGCGAATATTTAATTCCGTGAAAGCTGGAACATACCATTCAACTCATGAAATATTTGTACCATTGAACTCATAAACATTCATTATTTGTATGATATTACTATGAAACATTTTAAAAACCGGGCAGCCATAAGCCCATTTATTGATCGGCCCACCAGGAAAAGTCCCGGTACTCTCAATGGCCAATCCACCTCTGGTTTAAATGAAGGTGAGGAGATCAATCCTTCACCTCTCGCTTTCCTTCCACACCATCAGAGAATCATCAAATGGCTCTTATTTTCATTGAGGTTCAAATCGTTTCCATTTCCATCGCATAAAGCAATCCATCTGAATTTTCCTGTGCTGATTCAGTTTCACCTTTTTGTTTATGATCTTTTCAGCTGGGAAGGTTGATGTCATTGCTGTGGGAGAATTAGTGCACGCTCAGCTGCAGCCTCCGGATGTTCACATCTCAACGATGTGTGTGTGTTTTAGTTCAAATCAAGATATAAGAAATAAGATGATGGCAATAAGGTCTCAGCCTTCTTTAGCCCCCGTCTCTGTGGCACCATTCTGCCCATTGGGTGGATGAAAACAGGACACGTTTTCTCCTGCCAAATCAGGATTCAGTAGTTTTGGGTAGGTAGAGGATCACCAGGCAGGGACATCTTAGTCCATAAAACCAGCTAAGAAAGATCAATAAACAAACATTGACAGCAGAAACAGGTGATGTGCACCAACTCAGCAAGAGGCGTTGTGACCAACGGTGAAGTTAGCTACAAGCGACGGAAGCATGTTGCAGTGACAAGAGACAACGGCCGCTCAGCTGCCAGCTAGGCATCGCCAAAATACACCAGGTGTCTATTTTATGCAGATACTGAGGTCTGAGTGCCACACGGTAACTGCTGATCCAAGTGAAAAGGCAGCGTGACGTCAGCTGGATGTTCGATCAAACAAAATAAACCAAGATGGCAGAAAATGCTTCAGAACATCTTATTACATCCACCACGGACGTAGTAAAATCATCGGTATTTACTTATTTGGCTGTCTGTCTGTCTGTCTGTCTGTCTGTTAACAAGATTATGTCAAAACTACTGCACAGATTTTGACAAAATTTTCACCACAGATAGATATTATGCTATGGAAGACGCCATTAAATTTTGGAGGTGATCGGGATCCGGATTCTGTAATAAAGATTTCACTTTATATAGACTTTGAAGGATTACGTCAAAACTACTTCACAGATTCTCACCAAATTTGCAACACAGATAGATATGAGGGCATGGAAGATTCCACTGAATTTTGGAGGTGATCCAGACTGGCAGACGTCAGAAGTCTCTGATTGCTCTTCTTTCTGTATAAATCTAATGTTTCACATCATTTAGAGGTTAGAGAGAAATAAGGATTTCTTTTTTTAAAAATGCTGTTTTTGGAACCAGATAATGTGTCTGAGGTGATTTACAAGCCATCATGTTGGCATGCACGCCCAGGGAACGCTCATCAAGCAACAAAGCCAGCTGCATGTTGCCGTCATCTGTAGCTAATATGACCACAATATGATGTAATGAACATGTCCTGGCTTTGGTTTGGGTACAGCTGCAACTTTTGCATCATATTGCAGCTTCTATGTGAGTTTCCAGTTTCCTCATACACGTGCTGATTGTTTAACTGATGACTGAGGCGAGCGTAGTTGTGGATGTGAGACAGAAATGTCTGGTGAGAAAACATCTACACGGTGTACATGTCGGGCTGAGCTCAAGAACCTCTGTAACCTTTCACAGGATGAGCAGAAGAGAGTGGTTGGATAACAGTAATACCTGGTCTGATGCTGTGCAGTGAACCATGTGAGGTCATCATCAGCAACAGTGAAACACAAACCAATGTCAATCAAACCAACACCAACAAACAAGGACAGAGGCTGAAGTTGTCTTGTGGTTGAAGTCGTGCAGGTCGTGTGCGTCGAACTAAGGAGAGTCCTTGTCACAAAGTGTGTAACACAAATCAAAATGACAAACACAGTGAGAGATGAACTTTGCAGAGGCTTTAAACCTAATTAGAAACAAACAAGTTCCTGTCACATTTACTCTCCTGCCCTTTGTATATTTTAGTGTGTTATCCATTTCTGCAGCTGTTCTCTCTCTCCTCATGTTCACATTCACCCTCCAGAATACAAACAACAGTACAAGACATGCAGATGATTTACTCAGAACGCTTACTATTGGCTCCCAAATCAGCTGCATCTCTTGTTCCATTTTCCTCCTCGGATTCCAGCTCGACGACAGCAGAGCACGACTCAGTCACTGCTGCGCTCCACTGCACGGGGATTCAAACACTGCACACTTACAGTGTCCATTTAGAACAGGCTTTATCAGAATCAGAATAGCCTTTATTTGCCATGTAGCCACAAGAATACAAGGAATTTGACTTCAGTTTGAGCTTCACTCTCTCTGTACGAGCATGTATAAATATACACTAAACACTGAGTAGTTCACAGTAATAAAGCATGCAAGTTGAAGACAACTTTGGATGCTGTAGCTCCTCTAAAAAAGAGAGCTTTAAATCAGAAGTGCCTGACTCCGTGGTATAACTCACAAACTCGTAGCTTAAAGCAGATAACCCGTAAGTTGGAGAGGAAATGGCGTCTCACTAATTTAGAAGATCTTCACTTAGCCTGGAAAAAGAGTCTGTTGCTCTATAAAAAAGCCCTCCGTAAAGCTAGGACATCTTTCTACTCATCACTAATTGAAGAAAATAAGAACAACCCCAGGTTTTTTTTCAGCACTGTAGCCAGGCTGACAAAGAGTCAGAGCTCTATTGAGCTGAATATTCCATTAACTTTAACTAGTAATGACTTCATGACTTTCTTTGCTAACAAAATTTTAACTATTAGAGAAAAAATTACTCATAACCATCCCAAAGACGTATCGTTATCTTTGGCTGCTTTCAGTGATGCCGGTATTTGGTTAGACTCTTTCTCTCCGATTGTTCTGTCTGAGTTATTTTCATTAGTTACTTCATCCAAACCATCAACATGTTTATTAGACCCCATTCCTACCAGGCTGCTCAAGGAAGCCCTACCATTATTTAATGCTTCGATCTTAAATATGATCAATCTATCTTTGTTAGTTGGCTATGCACCACAGGCTTTTAAGGTGGCAGTAATTAAACCATTACTTAAAAAGCCATCACTTGACCCAGCTATCTTAGCTAATTATAGGCCAATCTCCAACCTTCCTTTTCTCTCAAAAATTCTTGAAAGGGTAGTTGTAAAACAGCTAACTGATCATCTGCAGAGGAATGGTCTATTTGAAGAGTTTCAGTCAGGTTTTAGAATTCATCATAGTACAGAAACAGCATTAGTGAAGGTTACAAATGATCTTCTTATGGCCTCGGACAGTGGATGTTGTGAAAGTGTAGGAACAGGGACCCACAACAGGGGGCGCAAATGAACGGACAATGGAGGAGTCAAATAACACTGCTTTTACTGTTGTGAAACAGGCACAACAAACACAACAGATTACAATCTCGAGATTGAGTCCAATTACAGCGGTGTCGTGTGGGCAGGCTCGACGATAGGAGACGTCTGTCCAAGTCGAACCGGAACCAACCCGATTTCCTCTGCCACCGAACCCCGGGAATACTGGAGCCGCCAAGTCCCGAACTCCCAGGTGGCCACTGCCTCCGCTCGTCGGATCCGGTACTGCTGGCGAGGAACAGAAACAGTCAGGTGTGGGCGCGGCTGCACCCAGCAACACGTGAGGTGGAAATACCACCTCCACCTCAAATCACAAAACAACACTGAAGTGTAGGAAAATGTGTACTTCAGTGTCCTAAGCACAAGCAACAAAGTATTACGTCTCTGAATGAAACAAGTGGCTGAGTTCGTTACCTCTTTGATTGAGCGATATCTCGGCAATGAGGTGGAGATGCCATCCAGCTGATATACCCCTCCGCTGATGGATGACAGCTGTCTCAGTTGATTGGTGACAGCTGTCACCTTGGCTGCTCCTGTCAGGCGGCAGCGCCCTCTGGTGCCTGGAGCCCACACTCCAGGCAGGGCGCCCTCTGGTGGTGGTGGGCCAGCACTACCTCCTCTTCAGCGGCCCACACAACAGGACCCCCCCCCCTCAACGGGCGCCTCCTGGCGCCTGACCGGGCATGTCCGGGTGGCGGCGGTAAAAGTCGGCCAGGAGGGCCGGGTCCAGGATGAAGCTCTTCTTCACCCAGGAGCATTCTTCGGGGCCGTACCCCTCCCAGTCCACCAGGTATTGAAAACCCCGGCCCATCCGTCGGACATCCAAAAGCCGGCGCACCGTCCAAGCCGGCTCGCCATCGATGATCCGGGCAGGAGGTGGTGCCGGACCGGGAGTACAGAGGGGCGAGGTGTGATATGGTTTGAGCTTTGAGACGTGGAACACGGGATGGATCCGCAGTGAGGCCGGAAGCTGGAGCCTCACTGCGGCGGGATTGATGACTTTGAGGATCTTGTAGGGTCCTATGTATCGTTCCTTCAGTTTCGGGGAGGCCACTTGTAGGGGGATGTCCTTTGTGGACAACCACACCTCCTGCCCGGGGCGATACGTTGGGGCCGGGGTCCGCCGCCGGTCTGCATGGGTCTTCGCCCTCATCCGGGCCTTCAACAAAGCAGAACGGGCGGCACGCCACACCCGACGGCACTTCCGCAGGTGGGCCTGGACCGAGGGCACACCGACCTCTCCCTCAACCACCGGAAACAATGGGGGCTGATACCCCAAACACACCTCAAAAGGGGAGAGGCCGGTGGCTGACGACACTTGACTGTTGTGGGTGTACTCGATCCAGGCCAGATGAGTACTCCAGGCCGCCGGGTGCGCGGCTGTCACACAACGTAAGGTCTGCTCCATCTCTTGATTGGCCCGTTCTGCTTGTCCGTTGGTCTGGGGGTGATACCCGGACGAGAGACTGACCGTGGCCCCCAGTTCCCGGCAAAAGCTCCTCCAAACGTGCGAGGAGAACTGGGGACCGCGATCGGAGACGATGTCTGATGGTATCCCATGCAGACGGACGACGTGGTGGACTAGGAGGTTCGCTGTCTCCTGGGCCGTTGGTAGCTTCGGGAGGGCCACGAAGTGGGCCGCCTTGGAGAATCGGTCCACTATCGTGAGGATGACGGTGTTTCCCTGGGACGGCGGGAGACCCATGACAAAATTCAGGCCGATGTGGGACCAGGGGCGATGAGGGACGGGCAGCAGCTGTAGCAAACCCGAGGTCTTGCGGTGATCGGCCTTGCCCCTGGCGCAGGTGGTACAGGCCTGGATGTAACCCCGGACGTCGGCCTCTAGGGACGCCCACCAGAAGCGCTGCCGGACGGCTGCCACGGTCCTACGCACCCCAGGATGGCAGGAGAGCCTAGAACCGTGACAGAAGTCCAGGACGGCAGCCCTAGCCTCTGGTGGGACGTAGAGTTTGTTCTTCGGTCCGGTTCCGGGGTCCGGGTCTCGTGTCAGGGCCTCCCGGACGGTCTTCTCCACGTCCCAGGTGAGGGCGGCCACGATAGCGGACTCCGGGATGATGGGATCCGGGGGATCCGACGACTCCGTTTTGACCTCATCTTCATGTACCCGGGACAAAGCATCCGATCTTTGATTCTTGGTCCCGGGACGGTAGGTGATCCGGAAGTCAAAACGGCCGAAGAACAGTGACCAGCGGGCTTGCCTGGGATTCAGTCGCTTGGCGGTCCTGATATACTCCAGGTTCCGGTGGTCAGTGAAAACTGTGAATGGCACGGACGTTCCCTCCAACAGATGTCTCCACTCCTCAAGAGCCTGTTTCACCGCAAGGAGCTCTCGATTGCCGACGTCATAGTTCCGTTCGGCTGGGGTCAACCTGCGGGAAAAATAGGCACACGGGTGAAGGACCTTATCGGTCTTCCCGCTCTGGGACAGCACGGCTCCTATCCCTGAGTCCGAGGCGTCCACTTCAACCACTAACTGGCGACTAGGATCGGGCTGCACCAAAACAGGTGCAGACGAGAAGCGCCGTTTCAACTCCTTGAACGCGGCTTCGCAACGATCCGACCAGGTGAAGGGGACTTTTGGTGAGGTCAGGGCTGTCAGGGGGCTAACTACCTGGCTATAGCCCTTAATGAACCTCCTGTAGAAATTAGCAAAGCCTAGGAACTGTTGCTTGTGGGTTGGGGCCAGTCTCTCACCGCCGTAACCTTGGCCGGATCAGGAGCGACGGAGTTGGAAGAGATAATGAACCCCAAGAAGGACAAAGAAGTGCGGTGAAACTCACACTTCTCGCCCTTCACAAACAGCCGGTTCTCCAACAACCGCTGCAGGACCTGACGTACATGCTGGACATGGGTCTCAGGGTCCGGAGAAAAGATGAGTATATCGTCTAGATATACGAAGACGAACCGGTGCAGGAAATCCCGCAAGACATCATTAACCAACGCTTGGAATGTCGCGGGAGCGTTTGTGAGACCGAACGGCATGACCAGGTACTCAAAGTGACCTAAGGGGGTGTTAAATGCCGTCTTCCACTCGTCTCCCTTCCGGATCCAAACCAGGTGGTACGCGTTTCTAAGATCGAGCTTGGTGAAAATTTGGGCTCCATGCAGGGGTGTGAACACTGAATCCAACAGGGGCAACGGGTATCGGTTGCGAACCGTGATCTCGTTCAGCCCCCTATAATCAATGCATGGACGAAGTCCGCCGTCTTTTTTACCCACAAAAAAGAAACCTGCGCCCATCGGGGAGGTGGAATTCCAGATCAACCCGGCACCTAACGAGTCCCGGATGTAGGTCTCCATTGATTCGCGCTCAGGCCGTGAGAGGTTGTACAGCCTACTGGACGGGAACTCACTGCCCGGAACCAAATCAATGGCACAATCATACAGATGGTGGGGGGAAGAGTGAGGGCCAGATCCTTGTTGAACACGTCGACAAGGTCGTGGTACTCCATCTGCACCGTCCCTAGATTGGGCGGGACTCTGACCTCCTCCTTAGCTTGGGAGCCGGGAGGAACCGAGGAACCTAGACACACCCGATGGCAGGTCTCGCTCCACTGAACCACTACCCCGGACGGCCAATCAATCCGGGGATTGTGCTTCAACATCCAGGGAAATCCTAAAACCACACGGGAGGTGGCCTGACTCACAAAAAACTCGATCACCTCCCGGTGATTTCCTGACACCACCAGAGTTACAGGTGGTGTCTTATGCGTGATTGGAGGGAGTAGGGAGCCATCTAGTGCCCGAACCTGTACAGGCGAGGTAAGCACCACCAGGGGGAGCCCTATCTCGCTGGCCCATCTGCTGTCCAACAGATTCCCCTCAGAGCCCGTGTCCACCAGTGCTGGGGCCTTCAGGGTTAAATCCTCATAAAGGATCGTGACTGGGAGTCGTGTGGCAATGTGGGTGTGTCCCACGTGAATGTCTCGACCCACCCCTAACCCAATCTCTAGGGGCGGGCGTTTAGTGTTTAACCGCTCGGGGCAGTCTCTCTCTTGGTGCTCTCTCGAGCCACAAGCAAAACAAGCTCCGTGGGCCCGTCACCTCTGTGCATCTGGTGCACTAAATGTTGCCCTACTCGTGTCCATAGCTTCGTCAGCAGGGGGAGCTGTGGCCCCACGGAGCGCAGGGGCCGTGGAGCGTGGGGAAGGCGGAGCGCGGTCGGACCCGGAAGGGAGAGGGACGGCGCGTGCCCGGCCACGCCCTTCGTCTCGTTCCCGCCGACGTTCCTCTAACCGGTTGTCTAACCGTATGACAAGATCGATGAGCCCATCTAAATCCCGCGGTTCGTCCTTAGCCACCAGGTGCTCCTTAAGAACCAAAGACAGTCCGTTTACAAAGGCGGCGCGGAGGGCAGTGCTATTCCAGCCAGACCTCGCAGCCGCGATGCGGAAGTCGACTGCATAGGCAGCTGCGCTCCGACGCCCCTGTCTCATTGACAGTAGCACGGTTGAAGCAGTTTCTCCTCTATTGGGGTGATCGAACATGGTTCTGAGCTCCCTTACAAACCCATCATACGTCAGAAGGAGCCGTGAATTCTGCTCCCAGAGCGCTGTAGCCCAAGCGCGTGCCTCACCGCGAAGCAGGTTTATTACATAAGCTACTTTGCTAGCATCAGTCGCGTACATGACGGGACGCTGTGCGAAGACGAGCGAACACTGCATAAGGAAATCCGCGCACGTCTCCACACAGCCTCCGTACGGCTCTGGGGGGCTTATGTAAGCTTCAGGGGAAGGTGGGAGTGGTCGTTGAACGACCTGTGGAACGTCGCTGTTACGCACAGGGTCGACGGGAGGGAGAGCCGCAGCGGTGCCCGGAGGGCGCGCTTCCACCTGTGCGGCGAGAGCCTCCACCCTGCGGTTCAGGAGGACGTTCTGCTCGGTCATCAAATCTAACCGAGTCGTGAAAGCGGTGAGGATCCGCTGCAACTCACCGATTACCCCTCCCTCGGACGCCTGCGCGCCCTGTTCTTCCATTGGCCGTTCAACAGCCGGTTGACACCCCTCGGGATCCATGACGATGGCCGAGATATCCTGTTGTGAAAGTGTAGGAACACGGACCCACAACAGGGGGCGCAAATGAACGGACAATGGAGGAGTCAAATAACACTGCTTTTACTGTTGTGAAACAGGCACAACAAACACAACAGATTACAATCTCGAGATTGAGTCCAATTACAGCGGTGTCGTGTGGGCAGGCTCGACGATAGGAGACGTCTGTCCAAGTCGAACCGGAACCAACCCGATTTCCTCTGCCACCGAACCCCGGGAATACTGGAGCCACCAAGTCCCGAACTCCCAGGTGGCCACTGCCTCCGCTCGTCGGATCCGGTACTGCTGGCGAGGAACAGAAACAGTCAGGTGTGGGCGCGGCTGCACCCAGCAACACGTGAGGTGGAAATACCACCTCCACCTCAAATCACAAAACAACACTGAAGTGTAGGAATATGTGTACTTATCCAAACACGTCCAAAAGGGTCTTCAGTGTCCTAAGCACAAGCAACAAAGTATTACGTCTCTGAATGAAACAACTGGCTGAGTTCGTTACCTCTTTGATTGAGCGATATCTCGGCAATGAGGTGGAGATGCCATCCAGCTGATATACCCCTCCGCTGATGGATGACAGCTGTCTCAGTTGATTGGTGACAGCTGTCACCTTGGCTGCTCCTGTCAGGCGGCAGCGCCCTCTGGTGCCTGGAGCCCGCACTCCAGGCAGGGCGCCCTCTGGTGGTGGTGGGCCAGCAGTACCTCCTCTTCAGCGGCCCACACAACAGTGGACTCATCTCTGTGCTTGTTCTGTTAGACCTCAGTGCTGCTTTTGATACTGTTGACCATAAAATTTTATTACAGAGATTAGAGCATGCCATAGGTATT
Source organism: Thalassophryne amazonica (assembly GCF_902500255.1). Taxonomy (NCBI): domain Eukaryota; kingdom Metazoa; phylum Chordata; class Actinopteri; order Batrachoidiformes; family Batrachoididae; genus Thalassophryne; species Thalassophryne amazonica. Next base: position 55,474,693 of record NC_047119.1, on the reverse strand, counting down.
AAAGGCACTGCGCTGCGGTGGTTTGAATCATATTTGTCTAATAGATTACAATTTGTTCATGTAAACGGGGAATCTTCTTCACAGACTAAAGTTAATTATGGAGTTCCACAAGGTTCTGTGCTAGGACCAATTTTATTCACTTTATACATGCTTCCCTTAGGCAGTATTATTAGACGGTATTGCTTAAATTTTCATTGTTACGCAGATGATACCCAGCTTTATCTATCCATGAAGCCAGAGGACACACACCAATTAGCTAAACTGCAGGATTGTCTTACAGACATAAAGACATGGATGACCTCTAATTTCCTGCTTTTAAATTCAGATAAAACTGAAGTTATTGTACTTGGCCCCACAAATCTCAGAAACATGGTGTCTAACCAGATCCTTACTCTGGATGGCATTACCCTGACCTCTAGTAATACTGTGAGAAATCTTGGAGTCATTTTTGATCAGGATATGTCATTCAAAGCGCATATTAAACAAATATGTAGGACTGCTTTTTTGCATTTACGCAATATCTCTAAAATCAGAAAGGTCTTGTCTCAGAGTGATGCTGAAAAACTAATTCATGCATTTATTTCCTCTAGGCTGGACTATTGTAATTCATTATTATCAGGTTGTCCTAAAAGTTCCCTAAAAAGCCTTCAGTTAATTCAAAATGCTGCAGCTAGAGTACTGACGGGGACTAGAAGGAGAGAGCATATCTTACCCATATTGGCCTCTCTTCATTGGTTTCCTGTTAATTCTAGAATAGAATTTAAAATTCTTCTTCTTACTTATAAGGTTTTGAATAATCAGGTCCCATCTTATCTTAGGGACCTCGTAGTACCATATCACCCCAATAGAGCGCTTCGCTCTCAGACTGCAGGCTTACTTGTAGTTCCTAGGGTTTGTAAGAGTAGAATGGGAGGCAGAGCCTTCAGCTTTCAGGCTCCTCTCCTGTGGAACCAGCTCCCAATTCAGATCAGGGAGACAGACACCCTCTCTACTTTTAAGATTAGGCTTAAAACTTTCCTTTTTGCTAAAGCTTATTGTTAGGGCTGGATCAGGTGACCCTGAACCATCCCTTAGTTATGCTGCTATAGACGTAGACTGCTGGGGGGTTCCCATGATGCACTGTTTCTTTCTCTTTTTGCTCTGTATGCACCACTCTGCATTTAATCATTAGTGATCGATCTCTGCTCCCCTCCACAGCATGTCTTTTTCCTGGTTCTCTCCTGTTAAAGATTTTGTATATATGTTATCACTGTTAAACGTTTGTACATTTGTCTTCTTTCTCATGAGAACGGTGTTGTGCTGTTTTGCACTTCACCCTGAGAATGTATGTGTTATTCAACCTTGTTTAGCTTTGTCTTCTTTCTCATGAGAACGGTGTTGTGCTGTTTTGCACTTCACCCTGAGAACGTACGTGTTATTCAACCTTGTTTTAGCTTTGTCTTCTTTCTCATGAGAACGGAGATGTGCTGTTTTGCACCTGTCTTAATGCAATCCTGAGAATTCAATTTTGTTTTAGCACTCTGGGGTCAATCTGAGCTGGGAATGAAGGACTGGATGTACTTATTGTTATAACATAACTTTGTTTTCGCAGCCTCTAACGACTGGGAGCAAGAGAACGTTTTGACTATTGTGATGTGGTGTTTAGTGTGAAGGAGTGTGGAAGACAGGACACTTCAGGCAGATGCAGAACAGCTGATACCTGCAACAGACGAACGAGATGTGCTGACCTGAAGTGTTCTTCCTTACAGCTGCACTTGACGTATGCGTTTATGTTATGGGAAGAAACTTGTCTTGCGTCATTACCCCCACCCTTAGGACAAGTTTCTTGTTTATGTGATGAGGGCGTCTCTTAATAAAAAGAGCGGAAAAGCAGGCCAGACTTTAGTGTAGCCTTGGTGTACAGCCTGGCCGCACTCCGCGCGTAATATTTGATTTTCTGTCTCACTGGTGTTTCTTGACTCTGTTTGTCTTGTTAAAGGTTTTAAAAATGTTTGGAGGAGAAAATACCCAACATTGACTGGGGGCTCGTCCGGGATCTCAACAACACCGGAGGTGTCCGGCGGAGGTCGTCAAGTCCAGACGTAAATCCTTGGCCAAGGTCTGATCGATCGATTGATCGTGTCTGCAATTGTCGACCACCGTTGGCATCGTCTGGTTGACGAGATTTTCCCGAAGACGACAGACAGGAAGTCGAGTCAGTGAGTAAAATTTCTTTGTAAACAGTACTGAGTGAGTGGTGATCAGATCACATAAAACAGTTAAATTCCGCAAGCGATGATACAGAATCGCCTGTTAATGCAAAGCAGTTAAACTCTGTAAGGAGGGTGCGGACTCCTCTGTTTTAATACGTGTACCGGTAGGGGATAAAAGTGATCACATAAAACAGTTAAACTCCGTAAGCGATGATACAGAATCGCCTGTTAATGCAAAGCAGTTAAACTCTGTAAGGAGGGCGGACTCCTCTACGGTTGCGAGGGACGCAAGTAGTTAAATTCCGGAAGGAGGATACGGACTCCTCTGTTTTAATACGTAAAGGAAATCCCGGGTAGAAATACGTGCACTGTAAAAAAGTAGTTAAATTTGGCAGGGACGGCGGAGTCCCCTAAGGCAGGACATTAGTTAAATTTCACGGGAGGGCGAGCTCCCCTGACATAAGAATACGCGTACGATTATTAGGAGTGTTTCTATGTGTAAATAGTGTTTTGCGCAAGTGTAAATAACTGTGTGAAAGTGTAATACTTTGGACAACGTTAGTGACAACCGTGCGTGTGGAAGCAGAGGCAAGTGATTCCGCTTCCTACGGGGAGGTGAAAGGAATCAACCACACGACGGCAAATTAATTGTCACGTCCAAAGAAAGTGTGAAAACTTCAGATTTAGAACACCCTAGGTGTGCCCCCGTCTGAAGTCCAAATTATAACAAGGGATAATAAAAATGGGGGGTAAGACGTCTAAAAATAAGGAAAATTTATCAACTGACGACTGGAAAGTTATGGAGGCAAAAAATCCAAAAGCAACAAAGAAATTGGAGACCTGGATAAATAAACATGACTTTGACGGACGACTGAACCTGATCAGTATACAGAAGCTAAAGAAGGAGTTAGAACGGGAACATAAAGGTGATGAGAAAAAGATGCAGAAAGTAGGGGCAGATTTAGTGGCATTTTGGGAGGAAGAAGCAGAGAACAGACAGAAAGGAGCAGAGAAGCGACGATTAGAGAAAGCAAGGAAAAAGAAAGCTGTAGGTAAGGCAGAAGAAGATGTGATAATTCAGCACAGAGAGCCAGAACAGCCTCAACAATCACCGCCGGCTGGATCGTCGGTGACAAAGAGACCTTTATCTCCTCTACCAGAGGATGACGATGTACCGCCACCACAGTATGATTTGGCGGTAAAACCTAAGGTAAAAAGAGAAAAACCAGAAAAACCACAAACACGCAGTCAAGCGAAAGTGCCTACAGCCCCTCCCATGGTGGAACATAGTGATCAGGGAGGTGCCTATCCTATGATAGAAGTACCAAATCCTCGTGCAGGAACAGCAGGACAGCTACCAACCATGCTCGTTTATCGGACATGGAATGCTGATGATATCAAAGCAGCAGTCGACATGATACCATCGCCACATGTCGATATTGAGGGATTTATGCAGGATATAGAAAACATTAGAACATCTTACCACCTTAATGGACCTGAAGTCCAACAGGTGTGGATGAAAGCATGTGGCCCTAAATGGAGTCAGGTACGCGGAGACTGGAATCCTGCAGATCAACAAGGCGTGCCACTGACACATGATGATCTAGTCTTGAAAACAAGAGTGGAAGCTATGATTACACGTGCAAAAGGAGTGTTAGGACCAAAAATAAATTATACTGAAATTACCAGGACAACTCAGAAAGAAGGAGAGCCATGGACAGAGTTTAGGTGCAGATTTGAGAATGTGTTTAGGGTCCATAGTGGCATATTGCCAGAAACACCTGTGTATGAACAACAATTGAAAAACGCTCTGATCCAACATTCCAATAAGGATATAAAAGCTTGGATACAGAAACATTGGATTGGATTGCCTACAGGCACATTGGAAGACACACATACACACTGCTGTCATGCAGAAGAAGTCTTAAAGCAGAAAAAGACAAGAAACAGCGACAAAGGAGTGTATGTAGCACATGGAGATGACGAAATATATTACCAGCAGGGTAACTTAAGACAGCAGAAGCAGTGCAAACGCCCCAAAAAGCCATGGCAAAATAGACAAGGTGGACAGCCACAACGTCAAGGACCATGGCAACCACAACAGCAGCCCAGACAGGGAGGGCCACCACGTGGTCCCCTGATTTGTTGGAACTGTGGAAGAGAGGGACATATGTATAGAAATTGTCCGAATCCACCTACTGAGGGAGCAGCAGGAGGAATTCCACAACGGAATAATCCTCCTCAGCCACAGTATCCACAATGACTAGAATCCATAATCCATGATTCCACATCATATAGGCAGTCTGATTGCGATATGGATCTGTGTGCCTTGCTGGGAAATCCGGTACCAAAACCAGAAGTGACTTTGTTGGTAAATGGACGACCAGTGACATTCCTTTGTGATACAGGAGCATGTAGAACCACATGTAATGACAACATACCTGTCCATCAATTAAGCAACGAACTCTTTAGGGTTCGCTCTGCAAATGGACAAACATCAGACGTCCCTATCACCAAACCCATAACGTTGACAGATCCATTTGGCCTGACGTGTACTATGTCAGTGTTAAGCATGCCACAATGTCCAGTTAACCTCCTAGGACGAGACGGATTGACTGCATTGGGCTTGTCCATAATTGTGGAACAAGGGAAATTAGTTGTTGAACGCACAGGAGGCGTTAACATGGTAAGAGAAGAAAGCGCTGACCCCACATTCCACTATTACTATACATTTGACATCTCAGAAGAAGATGCTGCAGGATGGGGTAAAGATGTCGTCTTGCAAGCGACAGCCCTACTAAAAAATCCTGAACAACAGATGTCACCACCTGACCTGCATGTCACAATGTGGCATAAAGATCCTCCAGGTCCGGATGGTGACTATGAAACTAAATTGAAAAATGTTTCACCTGTGAAACTGACAATGACCGATTTGATTCATGATGGCAGCTCAATAGCCGTCATAACAGTAACAGGCGCCACTGAAGATGTATCAAAATTGAAATTCACAGGTATGCCATTACATATGTCACTTTGTAAGCCATATTTGACAGAATGGCAAGAATTGGGACTGACAGTCATAACAGCTTTGTCAGCCTCTGATTGGAGTAGAGTTGGCCCACGAACGGAGTTCAGTCCATCAACCAAGTTGTATAAAGTGCTAGTTAATGTCTCATTGGTGCTGACAGCTGGAACACACATTGATGCGTCCACTTCACAATCCTGAGTGTTTCAGTTGAGTCCTGAAGAGGATGCTCTTCTCTCTTCAGTACCGTCAGGATTGTGGACAACAGGTCCTTCAGACGTAGGACTGATTAAAAATGCACAACCTGTAGTTATAAGGCCAAAAACAGAATACAGACCATGTGTAAGACAGTATCCATTGAAACCTGATGCAATTGAAGGAATCAGGCCAGTAATAGAGGATTTATTAACAGCAGGAGTAATAGTGCCATGTCCAGATTCACCATGTAACACACCCATATTTCCTGTGAAAAAGGCTCCGCCCTCAGTGGGGTGGAGAATGATTCAAGATCTGCAGGCAGTAAATGCTGCTGTGATTAAAAGAGCACCATGTGTCCCAGATCCACACACCTTGTTAAATTCGCTGAGACCAAATTCTAATAGTTTCTCAGTAATTGACATAAGTAATGCATTTTTCTCTGTGCCAGTACACCCAGATAGTCAATTCTGGTTTGCTTTTACCTTTAAAGGACAACGATATACATTCACCAGATTACCGCAGGGTTACGCAGAGAGTCCAACTATTTATTCTCAAGTCATGTCAGCATGTTTAGCCAATTTCGTTCCACCGGCAGATAGCCAACTATTAGTGTATGTTGATGACATTTTGATTGCCTCTGACACACGAGAAAACTGCATAACTGACACAGTAGCATTATTATGTTTCTTATTTGACAATGGCCACAGAGTGAGTAGAAACAAAGTTCAGTTGTGTAGGGATAAAGTAAAATATTTAGGACATGAGTTATCAGCCACAGGGCGCACGATCCTGTCTGACAGGAAGGAAGCAATTTTGCACGCTCCAAAACCACAAACCAAAAAGCAGATGATGTCATTTCTTGGATTGACAAATTACTGCAGGGCATGGATTCCTTGCTATGCAGAGTTGACTAGTCCACTTTCTGATTTGATGTACAAAGATGATATTTCAATGTCAACCGTGTTGGAATGGAACAAAGATGCTGAGGAAGCCTTTGTAAAAGTAAAACAAACATTAGTGTCATCCACAGTTTTGGCACTACCAGATTATAGTAAACCATTTACTCAAACAGTTGATTGTAAGAATAAGTTCATGACTAGTGTTTTGGTTCAAGTGTATGGCTCAAAATTGAGGCCAGTTGCCTACTACTCATCTAAATTGGATGCAGTAGCAAGTGCTTTACCACCATGCGTACAGGCTGTTGTTGCGGCCTCTATGGCTGTTCAAAGTAGCAGTAATGTTGTTCTATTCCATCAGTTGACATTGAAAGTTCCACATGCAGTCTCTGCACTTTTGTTGCAGACAAACATGAGCCTTTTGTCCCCAGCAAGACATCTTTCGTGCATGTCCTTGCTATTATCACAGCCACACCTTACGATAGAGCGCTGTACAACATTGAATCCCTCCACATTGATACCTTTACCTGAGGATGGTGAGCCGCACAATTGTCTTGATGTAGCAACAGTTTGTACAAAAGCACGCCCAGACCTCCGGGACACACCCATCCCAAACAGTACAATCGTGTATGTGGATGGTTCTTCCACCAAAAATGCTTATGGACAAACACAATCTGGATATGCTGTCGTCACAAATTCAGAAGTATTAGATTCTGCTTCATTGCCATCGTCATTTTCAGCACAAGCAGCTGAATTAGTTGCTTTAACTGCAGCTTGCTATCTGTTTCAAGGTACGGCCGTATCAATTTATACAGACAGCCAGTACGCTTTCAGCACAGTGCATGTGTTTGCAAAACTGTGGGAGGAGCGTGGAATGGTGACATCATCTGGAAAGCCAGTGACTCATGCCACTCTCCTAACTGCCCTACTGCAAGCTGTGAAGTTGCCTCAACAAATTGCTATATGCAAATGTGCGGCTCACACTAAAGGCTCTGACAGTGTTTCAAAAGGAAATGATTTTGCTGACAGAGTAGCAAAAGAGGCAGCAGCAGCTTCTTCTATTTTTGTTATACAGGAAACAACTCCAGATTTGTATATAGGTCGTACACTGCTTGCTGATATGCAACAGCAGGCAACAGACAGAGAAAAACAAATGTGGATAGCTAAAGGCGCTACGTATGCAAATGACTTGTACGTATGACCACAAAAGAAACCCATATTGCCAAAAAATATGTTTAAATGGGCAGCTATTATGAGCCATGGCGTGACGCATGTCTCATCAGGGGGTATGATATCGCAATTGCAATCTATTTTTTGTCTTTATGGGTTCGATGCATATGCAAAACAGCATTGTAGAGCATGCATGATATGTGCAAAACACAACTCACAAGGCAATTTGAGACCCCAAAGAGGTAAATTTCCAACACCACAATATCCCTTTCAAGTGATTCATATGGATTATATACAGCTGAGTAAACATGAAGGGAAGGAATTTTGTTTAGTCATAATTGATGCCTTCTCAAAATGGGTAGAATTGTTCCCTACAAAACATGCAGATTCACTTACAGTGGCTAAAGCATTATGCAAAGACATCATCCCACGATTTGGAATACCAGAAACAGTCTATTCAGATAACGGAGCGCATTTTGTTAATGCAATAGTGCAATACGTAGGAGAAGCACTACAGGTTAATCTCAAAAATCATTGTGCTTATCATCCACAAAGCGCCGGATTAGTGGAAAGGATGAATGGAACAGTAAAAAACAGACTTAGAAAGACAATGGAGGAAACAGGCAGACCATGGACACATTGTGTAGATTTGGTAAAAATGTATATAAACATAACTAGTACCATGGGGTTGACACCGTATGAAACATTGTTTGGCAGAAAATATCGATTGCCATATTATGGACAAATTTGGGATGTACCTGAGGAAGCCAATTTGGCGGATTACATGAGAAAAATGTTAGAAGGACAACGAGGGAGAGTTCCAAACACTGATGATCCCATTTCTCCACAGGAGGACCCTAAAGTGGTACCTGGAGACTGGGTGTTGATAAGAAGCATCAAGAGAAAACACTGGCATTCACCTAAATGGGAAGGGCCCTATCAAGTACTACTCACAACACCCACAGCTTTGAAAATTGGGGAAAGAAGTACATGGATTCATTTAACTCACTGTAAGAAAGTCATTTCTGCAGACACAGACAAACAGTAAGAACAGTAGGACAAGACTAGTAATAGTGTGTGAGCTTGGTGTTAAGATCCAGGTTAGACACGAAAGCTAGCAGAAGACATTAAGAAGCCACTGTTCTGAACATAGGTGTGCTGTAGTGTGCAGAAATGGCGAAAGAAAAAGATAAAAAGAAAGGGGGTTTCTGGACCCCACGGACAGTCCTTGTTATGCTACTTTTCTTTTTTGAATTGGTATTATTATTAAAAGCCATGAGCACGGGACATGATAATAAGGATCACATCCACAGATTGCAGAGACCAAAAAGAAGTAACAAAGACCCCAGTCCGATAATCAATGCCACAGTACATAGCTGTGATGGGAATAATGCATACCGATTTGGTGTACAGGCCTGCATTCCTAGAAATACTTCTGTGATCATCTCTGTACCATATAGTGCTCTTATCCATGGAATGCCGGATGGTGACAGAGGGACTAATTACGGAAATAGTTTCTCATGGTATATGACCAACGATCAACAAGATAGGAGATGGGAAACGTTGGTAGCCGATGAATGGAGTAGATGGACACCAAGATGGGCACAAACCGAGTGGGCTAAGTACCAGAGTCAAAGTCTCAAAATGTATCAAACAGATGATAAGCTGTCTATAGTGGTGAATACCACAGAAAAAGGAACCATATTCCCACCTGATATAGAGGGAGACTGTTGGTTGTTCCTCCTTTGGGTATACAAACAAGGAAAAGATCCGTATTTCCATTTCTTCCTCTGTGAAACAGATAGAGTACAGCAACCAATATTGACCGACTTAAGTACGTCAAAGGGGGTGTCCATACAAGCAAAGGGGGTGCCCATACAAGCAAAGGGGGTGTCTGTACAAGGCACAAAAGACGTGAAGGCAGATGACTGGTTCCTAGTAACTACAGGAATTAGTGGACAAAATAACAATTGGCTTTTAATGGCAGAACAAGCAGGACTAGCAGCAAAGAAGGACTGTGTTGTGTGTATGGGACCCAGACCTATATTACAGGTAATACCGGCAGCATTACCCAAAGACTGTCTACTGACTGCTATGACACAGACATACATTGCGGCAAACAACAAATGTTCTAAGTGGGACAAGATCTATCCAGTGACCAAATTGACTAAGATTAAACCTTTATTCTCAAGCAAAGCTGGGCATGCTAACCATACATGTGTACACTTGACAGGGACAAGTAAGACTTTGGGTAGCTTAAACCACACCGCCTGGTGTAAGAATGTGGTCCATAGTACTCCCACATTCAAACCTGTCGGGAGGAGTGACGTATGGTGGTGGTGTGGGGATAACAGAATCTTTGACAGACTGCCACGAAATGTGTCAGGTTATTGTGCATTAATATCATTATTGTTACCAGTTGAAGCCATACCCATGACCCCTGAAGACGTTACGACATATGCAGCCTCTCTTATTCCTGAAGATTGGCAGAAAGACGTAGCCAGACATAGAGTGAAAAGAGATTGGAAAGGAGAGGGAAATCCAACATATATTGACGCAATAGGAGTCCCCAGGGGAGTGCCTGACGAGTATAAACTGGTTAATCAAATAGCAGCTGGATTCGAATCTTCCATCTGTTGGTGGTGCTCCATTAATAAAAACGTGGACAGAATAAACTACATCCACTACAATGTACAGAAATTAGGAAATTGGACTGAGGAAGGATTTAAGGCTGTCCATTCACAGTTAGAAGCCACGTCCCTTATGGCCTTCCAGAATCGCATTGCTCTGGATATGTTGTTGGCAGAGAAAGGAGGTGTTTGTGCCATGTTCGGAGAACAATGCTGCACATTCATTCCCAACAACACAGCTGCAGACGGCAGTCTCACTCAAGCCATTGACGGGCTGAGAACGTTGAACAGGAAGATGAAAGAGCACAGTGGAGTAAACACCGAAGGCTGGGATTGGTGGCTGGAAGGGATGGGAAAATGGAGGTCTTTGATTTCTTCACTATTAGTGTCTATAGCAGTATTTGCTGCAATTCTAACATTGTGTGGATGTTGTTGTATTCCATGTCTCCGAGGCCTTGTAAATAGAATGATAACCACAGCAATAAGTCCAGGACCAGGAGGGGGTCCAGCATCATATCCACTTCTGGGGACAGATGACGACAAGGAGGACGATGGCTCTCCTGACCTGTACCCAGACCAATGGAAGTATGATGACCCAGACACCGATGATGGTGACAATGATGACATCACCTCTGGGGTGTAAGCCTATAGAGAAAACATACCATGATGAACCTCTTAGTGAAAATCTCAAAAAGAAGTGCTAAGCTGAGTGATGCCTACTGTATGTTTAACAGGCGATAAACAGGAGGGGAATGTTAAAGATTTTGTATATATGTTATCACTGTTAAACGTTTGTACATTTGTCTTCTTTCTCATGAGAACGGTGTTGTGCTGTTTTGCACTTCACCCTGAGAATGTATGTGTTATTCAACCTTGTTTAGCTTTGTCTTCTTTCTCATGAGAACGGTGTTGTGCTGTTTTGCACTTCACCCTGAGAACGTACGTGTTATTCAACCTTGTTTTAGCTTTGTCTTCTTTCTCATGAGAACGGAGATGTGCTGTTTTGCACCTGTCTTAATGCAATCCTGAGAATTCAATTTTGTTTTAGCACTCTGGGGTCAATCTGAGCTGGGAATGAAGGACTGGATGTACTTATTGTTATAACATAACTTTGTTTTCGCAGCCTCTAACGACTGGGAGCAAGAGAACGTTTTGACTATTGTGATGTGGTGTTTAGTGTGAAGGAGTGTGGAAGACAGGACACTTCAGGCAGATGCAGAACAGCTGATACCTGCAACAGACGAACGAGATGTGCTGACCTGAAGTGTTCTTCCTTACAGCTGCACTTGACGTATGCGTTTATGTTATGGGAAGAAACTTGTCTTGCGTCATTACCCCCACCCTTAGGACAAGTTTCTTGTTTATGTGATGAGGGCGTCTCTTAATAAAAAGAGCGGAAAAGCAGGCCAGACTTTAGTGTAGCCTTGGTGTACAGCCTGGCCGCACTCCGCGCGTAATATTTGATTTTCTGTCTCACTGGTGTTTCTTGACTCTGTTTGTCTTGTTAAAGGTTTTAAAAATGTTTGGAGGAGAAAATACCCAACATCTCCCTCGGCCCCAACCAGTCCCAGCAGAAGACTGCCCCTCCCTGAGCCTGGTTCTGCTCGAGGTTTCTTCCTGTTAAAAGGGAGTTTTTCCTTCCCACTGTAGCCAAGTGCTTGCTCACAGGAGGTCATTTTGACCGTTGGGGTTTTACATAATTATTGTATGGCCTTGCCTTACAATATAAAGCGCCTTGGGGCAACTGTTTGTTGTGATTTGGCGCTATATAAAAAAATTGATTGATTGAAGTAAAATAAATGTGCAACAAGAGAAGAAAAAAAGGGTAAAATGTGTGAAACAGACAAATAGATTGAAGTTGTACATGAGATATATGAATTAGTGAGTTGTTTTTTTTTCATAGGTTAAATTGTTCATCAGTGTGACAGTCTGTGGAAAGAAACTGTTTCTGTGTCTGGTTGTTCTGACATACAGAGCTCTGTAACGTCGACCAGAGGGGAGGAGTTTAAACAGTGTGTGTCCAGGGTGTGAGGGGTTTGCAGAGATGTTACCAGCTCACTTCCTGGTCCTGGACTGGTATAAGTCCTGGATGGCTCTGATGATTTTTTCTGCAGACCTGACAGTTCATTGAAGTCTGTGCCCGTCATGTTTGGAGGCAGAGGGAAACCAAACAGAGATGAAGATGTTCAGGACAAACTGGATGATGGATGTGCAGAAGATGATGAGCAGTTCCTGGGGCAGGTTGAACTTCCTGGTGTGCTTTTTTCCTGATGGAGACTATGTGGGAGGTCCACTTCAGATACTGGGAGATGGTGGATCCCAGGAACTGGAAAGTGTCTATAGTAGGCACAGTGTTGTTGAGGATGGAGAGAGGGGGGAGTGATGGTGGGTTTCTCTTGAAGTCCACTATCATCTCCGCAGTCTTGAGTGTATTCAGCTCCAGGTTGTTCTGACCACCTCCTGTCTGTATGCAGCCTCATCATCATTCTGGATGAAACCAGTGATGTTAGTGTCATCAGTGTGTAGGATTTTGGGTCCTGGTTATTTATTTATTTATTTATTTATTTTGCAGGAATGGAATACAACATTCAATACCATCTGTCCATCTGTATACAGTGCATCTGGAAAGTATTCAAAGCATGTCACTTTTTCCACATTTTATTATGTTGCAGCCAAAATGGATGAAATTCATTTTTCCCTGAAAATTTGACTCACAGCACCCCATAATGACAACATGAAAAGGGATTTTTTTTCCTGTTGTTTTTTTTATGTAAAATTAATAAAAAAAATAAGAAATCACTTATACTTAAGTATTCACACCCTTTGCTCAATACTTGGTAGATGGACCTTTGGCAGCAATTACAGCCTCAAGTCTTCTTGACTATGATGCCACAAGCTTGGTGCACCTATATTTGAGCAGTTTTGCCCATTCCTCTTTGCAGCACCTCTCAAGCTTCATTGGGTTGGATGGGAAGCGTAAATGAGTCAGTGGGCACAATGACATCTACTGCTATAAGCTATGAAGTTGGTCATCGTTAGGTTCCTGAAATGGAGCAAGATCTCCACCTGGTGGGCATTTACAGATGATTCAGGTACAATAAAATTTTGCTGAGAGCTTGAGTCTAAACAAACCTCTATTATGCTCTCTATGTATATGTATAACTGTAAGTTCTGTTGAATGCAGAATGAACTTGTTGCACATGTGATGGAGGCCAGCAGAAGTCGCTGTGCATGTGGTAGTCCATAAACCTCACTCCCCAACAGCTAAAGGACTCTCTGACTGCAGAGGCCAGAGCCTGGGTTTAGCTTCTGGTCAGAGCACATGCCTCTCATGCCAGAGATTGTGAGTCCATGTCCTGAGTGACAGAGTGAGGTGAGACACACACAATGCAGAGGTTAAACACCTACACTTCCTCCATGTCACCTGCAAGATGTCAAGGAGAGAAATCACAATTTGCCATGTAATTTTTAGAAAAAATAAATACCAGCTCTAATTTTGCAATATACCATTGAAATAACCAGAAAGGACCACACCTTTTACAGTGAGTCAATAGTAGACTGAATAAGAAGAATTGGACTTTGTATCTTATGCAGAAGGTATTAAGTTTTTTGTTTGTCTGATTTGTTTTTAAATGCATTCTGGCAGTAAAACAAACATTAATGTGTTGTATGGAACAACAGAAGAGTTATGTTATAAAAATTTGTGAAAAGCTACAGTCACACTCTGATAGCAGACTGATGAGGTCATTAAATAATTACAGTACATACAGGCGTGTTACTCACACTGGCTTGACCACATTACAGCATCCGCTGAAACCGTAGCTAGTATACTTACATGTTGGTCAGACAACAAAGACAGATTGTTGCATCTCTGGCATGAATAAACACAATCCGCAATCAAGCTCTTTGTGACATCATAAGGAAAGAAAGAGATAGAAGGGGTGTTGAATTATGCAGATTTAGATTACTACCAGAATTTAATCAATTCTTCCTGAACCAAAGACTCATTGCTCCTCAAAATGGTCACTGAAATCTTACCAGAGTGAAAGATTTACACTTTGTGTCTACTCATCCCCATAAACCCAATCATTCAAAACTGATGTGTATTCCACACTTGATATAAACATAACATGGTACATGGTCCATGTGAAAGAGAAGAAATGATTTGGTTTCAGGAGAGTTTCAGGTGTCACATTCCCACACTAATGTGGGGAAGATCTCAATAGTAACTAGGACTGCAAGCAGTCATATACGGGCCCTCGTTCCGTACGACCGCCTACCCAGGCCAGTGGGTGCCCTTGTGACCACATGTGGGCATGTGCATACAGGGGCAACCACTCATCACAGAGTTAAAATTTTAAAAATATCACATAATGCATCAAGGATTTATGACATGTTGATGGTTCATTCACTAGGGGGCGCTCAGTGTACAAACAGAAGGGCCAGTTGTGTTCAGGGGCCAACCGTCATCATACATGTGAAGTTTCAAGTCAATCAGGCAAAGCATGAAGGAGTTATCATGACTTGATGTTCCATGGCAAAGGGTCAAAATGGCGGCACCATAGCGGCCACACCCTTCAACATAGAGAAAAGCTTTTGATAACTTTTGGTCAGTATCATCTCTGGATGCTGTGAAAGAAATTTGAAGTGCATTGGACAAAATCCCAAGGAGGAGTTCGTTCAAATACAACATGTGGAAATAATGGCAAAATGACAAGAAAATTCAAAATGGCCGACTTCCTGTTTAGAGTAGACCAATCATGCAAGAGACTTTTTTGTACGTCTATGCAAGTCACATGTGTACCAATTTTCATCTCCCTACTACAAAAAAACCTCTATGGGAAGGGGTTTTTGAAAGTTTTAAGGGGGCGCTATTGTGGCATTTTTCCCCGCCCATGGGCAACGCCCCTATGAATTGTAAGAAGTTGTCATGCTTGACCTGTGTATCAATTTTCATGATGATATGACAAAATTAAAGCCGTCAAAAGGAAGAATGTAATTTCATGGTGAAGTGGTGATATTCGGTACGACGCAACACTGACGCCCTTACTCGTAAGTTAAGTGACAAGTGACAACGTTTTTTATTCGGCACACAAAATATTCAAATAGAAAAAAATGAACAATTCCACAAACAAACACAGACAAAACTAGTGAGTCCGAAAGGGTGTGGGCTGAAGCAAAGCTTATTAGCGCCCACCCCTGCTAGTACAAGTCCAACAATTCTAATCAGTCATATTTACATAAATATAAATTCACTACTACATGTCGACACACAGACATACACATCAATATACTATTCACTTATAATTATATTTATATAGTACCAGATCACAGAAAAGTCGAATCAAGGCACTTTACGCCAGTAAGGACTAACCTTACCAACCCCCAGAGCAAGCACTAGGCAACTGTGGTGAGGAAAAACTCCCTATAAGGAAGAAACCTCAAGCAGACCAGGCTCTTGGGGGTGACCCTCTGCTTGGGCTGTGCCATATATACCTATATACATACATATATGCTTTACAAACATAAATATATACATAGATATACACAGTCACTTATATACATATACACCTACCCATATCTATATACGCATATACATACCCACACATTCAAATATACAATAAGTCCCACTTATAAATTGAACATTCCATATAAATCAAATTATATTTGCTTCTTTATAATACTTAGACATAATGTTCTTTTTAAGTAGTTTCTTAAATCTCACTAAGGTACTACTCATTCTAACCTCTGTTGAACATTTGTTCCATTTCCTCACCCCAACCACAGACACACAAAAACCCTTTACATTTGTTCTTACTGGTGGTTTCATAAAAATTGCACAACCTCTTAAACTATATCTGGATTCCCTCAATCGGAACAAACTCTGGACATGTCTCTGTAAGGCTTGGTTTTTCGCTCGAAATAAAGTTTGAATTGTAATGTAATCGACCAGATCAATGAATTTTAATAAATTTAAAGACACAAATAGAGAATGAGTTGGTTCACAATATTGTTTATTGCAGATGATTCGTATGGCTCGTTTTTGCAAAAGGAATATTGGATTGGTATTTGATTTGTAAGTGTTTCCCCATGACTCAACACAATATGTCATATATGGTACCATCAGAGAATGATATAAAGTAAGTAACCCTTCTTGCGGCAGTAGGTCTTTGGCTTTATACAAAATGGCTATAGTTTTTGACAGTTTTGATTTCACATAATTTATATGTGGTTTCCAGCTAAGTTTATTATCAATTATAACACCTAAAAATTTATTCTCTGTTACTAACTCAATTTCCTTATTGTTTATAGTTAAATTTTTACATTTGGGTGCCTGTTTATTTCCAAATATAATACATTTAGTTTTCCCAAGGCTGAGTGACAACTTATTAGCGTCAAACCAAACCTTAAATTTTTCCAGTTCTTTCTCCACTATGTCCAGAAGCTGTTCAAGATTTTCACCGCTACAGAACACAGTTCACGGCGATCATCGCCTACATTCACCAACTTGTTCTGCATGTTTTAGAAATGGAAGGAAGTTGATGGGGTTAACTATGTGACATCAGTACCTGTTTAAGTATAATGTTCCATGGTGAAGGGTCAAAATGGCAGCGCCATAGCGGCCACACCCTTCGACATAAAGAAAAGCTTTTGATAACTTTGATCAGCATCATCTCTGGATGATCTGGAAGAATTTTGAAGTGCATTGGACAAAATCCCTAGGAGGAGTTTGTTCAAATACAACGTGTGGAAATAACACCAAAATGACAAGAAAATTCAAAATGGCCGACTTCCTGTTTGGAGTAGACCCATGGTGCAAGAGACTTTTTTGTACGTCTATGCAAGTCACACAAGTGTACCAATTTTCATCTCCCTACTCCAAAAAACCCCTACTGGGAGGGTTTTTGGAATGTTTCAAGGGAGCACTATTGCGGCATTTTGCCCTGCCCATGGGCAACGCCCATATTAATTGTAAGAGGTTGTCGTGCTTGATGTGTGTATCAATTTTCATGATGATATGACAAAATTAAAGCCGTCAAAAGAAAGAACGTAATTTCATGGCGAATGGGCAATATTCGGCACGCCGCCACACGAACGCCGTTACTCGTAACTTCACGGCGTTCATGGCCTACATTCACTAACTTGTTCTGCATGTTTTAGAAGTGGAGTGAAGTTGATTGGATTAAGTATGTGACATCAGGACCTCTTAAAGTAAAAATAGGACATTTCCTGCCACCACCGGGAATCTTTTGATAACTTTTGATCACCATTGTGTCGTGATGATGTTGACCAAATTTGAAGATGATTGGATGAAATCCATAGGATGAGTCTGTTCAAATGTAAGTAGTGGAAATGGCCAAAAATGGCAAAAATTAGCTCAATGTGTACCGAATTTCGTGAAATTACGATGCAAAAAACCCCAATGTGGAGGGGTTTTTGAAAATTTCTAGGGGGCGCTATTTTGCGATTTCACTGCGACCTTGTGCACGACCCCCAAAATATCAAATAATAATAATAATAATAATAATAATAATAATAATAATAATAATAATAATAATAAACAGCGCTATTACAATAGGGTCCTCATAGGACTTTTTCCTACTCTGGCCCTAATGGATGGTGAATACAGTATTTTTTGGATTATCGCAACATCTTCAGCTTTTCAGCTCTGCCACCTCCAGCTCTACCTCCAACATAGGTAGTCCCACTACTGTCTTGTAGATTTTTTCCTTCACTCTTGCAGATTCTTCTTGAATTTTCTACCACACTCTCCAGTACTTTGGACAGTTGTCCCCAAGTATTTAAACTCCTCTACTTTCACCACTTCTTCTCTTCATAACTGCACTATTCCACTGGGCTCCCTCTCATTCACACACATGAACTCAGTCTTGCTCCTACTGATCTTCATTCCCTTTCTCTCCAGAGCATACCTCCACCTTTCCAGGCTAGACTCAACCTGCTCTCTACTCTCACTACAGATCATAATGTCATCTGCAAACATCATAGTCCATGGAGACTCCTGTCTGAGCTCATCTGTCAACCTGTCCATCATCATTGCAAACAATAAAGGACCCAGAGTTGATCTTTGGTATAATCCCACCTCCACCTTGAATTAATCTGCCATTGCTAATGCGCATCTCACTGCTGTCACACTGTCCTTGTACATGTCCTGCACTACCCACACTTACTTCTCTGCCACTCCAGACTTCCTTATAAAATATCATGACTCTGCTCTTGACACCCTGTCATAAGCTTTCTCTAAATCCAAAAACACACATTGCAACTCCTTCTGATCTTCTCTATACTTCTTCATCAATATTCTCAGAGCAAACATTGCATCTGTCGTGCTCTTTCTCGGCATGAAACTACATTGCTGCTCACAGGTCTTCACCTGTTTCCTAAGCCTAGCTTCTACTACTCTTTCCCATAACGTCATGCTGTAACTGATCAACTTTATGCCTCTGTAGTTAATGCAGCTCTGCATATCACTATTGTACTTAAAAATAGGAACCAGCACACTTTGTCTCCACTCTTCAGGCATCCTCTGACTTTCAAAGATTTAATTAAACAATCTGGTTAGAAACTCCACTGCCATCTCTCCTAGACATTTCCATGCCTCCACTGGAATGTCTTACGGAACAACTGCCTTTCCACTCTTCATCCTTTTCATAGCTGCCCTCACTTCATCCTTACTAATCTCTTGCACGTCCTGATTTATGCTGTCCATATTATCCAACCTTTTCTTTCTCTCATTTTCTTCATTCATCAGCTCCTCAAAATATTCCTTCCACCTTCTCAGCACACTCTCCTCACTTGTCAGCACATTGCTGTCTGCATCTTTTACCACCCTAACCTGATGCAGATCTTTCCAGCTCTGTCCCTTTGTCTGGCCAATTGGTACAAGTCCTTTTCTCTTTCCTTACTATTCAACTTCTTGTACAGCTCGCTAAATGCCTTTTCCTTTTGTCACTTCTCTTTCTGCCCCATCTCCTTGTACTCCTGTCTAGTTTCTTCATCTCTCTGACTATCCCAATTGTTTTTCCCCAACCTCTTTCTCCTTATGCTTTCCTGGACCTCTTCATTCCACCACCAAGTCTCCTTGTCTTCCTTCCACTGTCCAGATGTCACACCCAGTACCTTCCTAGCTGTCTCCCTCACCACATCTGCATTACTTTTCCAGTTTTCAAAAAAGGCTTCCCCTCCATCCAGTGCCTCTCTCACTTGCTCACTGAATTTCACACAAGTCATCCTCCTTCTTGTTAGCTGAAGGAGGATGACTTGTGTGAAATTCAGTGGTTCTGGTTCCATTGGACTGCAGTTCCCTGTTTCAACAGCAGACCACTCTGGGTCTCTGTGCTCCAGGCCTCCTCAACATTTCCTCTCTGAGCTTCTTCATCCTTATGTACCATGTCGGTCTCTCAGGTCAGCTGACCATCTGCTCCTGGAAGTACCGAGAACCAGATGGAAGCTCAGAGGGGACAGGGCCTTCTATATTACTGCTCCTAAATTATGGAACAGCTTGCCCTTGTCTGTTAGCGAGCCCCTTCACTGCCCATTTTTAAAGTTTGTTTAAAAACCAAATTTTCTCCTTGGCTTTCATACATGGTGTGGTATGTCCTGTGACTGCTGGGATACGCTCCAGACCCCTGTGACCCTTAACTGGAGTAAACAGGTATAGAAAATGGATGGTGTATACAATGGCTAAGACCAAGCTTTACTAAGTAGAGAAGCTTGAGACCCTACAACTGAGAGCCTACACAGAAACAAGCTTTACTAAATTATAAATAACTTTTTAATGATATGAGATAGAAACTTACTTTTTTTTTTTTTTTTTTTTGCTGAAAAGTGAACTCCCCGGACTTTCGAGTCAGCCATCGGCCATCTTTGTGCTCCTCATAGAAGCTGTGTGATGATATGAGCAATGTGAGCGTCCAATCAGAATTGGTTCACCGTCACATGGTTTTCCAAAATCCAATCGTAGGGCAGATTTACCTCACGTGAAAAACTAAAGATCATTTTCGGGTGTGATGTGTTACTAGTTGGCCCGTTTGAATAGCCCCCTGGGTGCTCCAATGAGTACATACTATTAGTACATACTCAGTGTGCCCTGCACCATTACGCACAGTGATCAGTGAAAGCAGGAGCAGACGGAGAGCCTCTGATGACAATCTTACATGCTCAAACAAAGAGTGTGTAACTATCAGGATTGCTCCACTAGTTTGCATGTGAATGTTACTGGATAACTCTGTTGCTTTCTCTGCATAAAGCACTGTTTACCATATCAATGGACAACAAAACGCATAGACCATTTTGTATATATTGTTCAAAATGTGTATTTGTGTTTATTGTTTGAACCTTTTTGTTGTACAGTCTTTCACACAAGACCTCAAATTACCTTTATAAAGTGTCAAAACAGATGTTTATTATAGTTTGCTGTGTGTTTTGAATAAGTGTGTGTGGAAAATTATTTTCTGCTTTACTTTTTTCTTTCTTATTTTTTTTTTTTATTGTTAACCTTTATTACACTTATAAAACACAACAAAAACATATATTCTGAAAGCACGGGTTATCCTGAAAAAAGAGACATAAAACTTGATTTTGTAGGATGCAGGGAGAGCTGTTAAGAACAATAATAAAACATTTATGCCAGGCGAGGGAACTGTGAACAGAAAAATGCCCTCGGACCCCAGAGGGTTAAATCACACCAGCACTTTTGCTGTGGAAAGTGTGTTTGTACACAATAGGTACCTGATGTGGAGAGCTCGCTGCAGTGTGACTGTTGCTATGACCATTGCATATATTTGCACTGGTTTTAATTTCATACTATGGCTCTGTCTCACCAGTGCTTCTGCAGAGAAAGTTTCAAATTGAACCGTGGCTTCCTCATGTGCAGTACATGCTACAAGACGTGTATTACTGTGATCATTGCTTTCTAATTCAGAAGGGCTTAATTATGGAGTTCTGTCTATTATCTCAGTGTGGGAAGTTCACATCCACATCATGTGCACCTCATGTGGCGCAGATGGTGTTTTGCATTTTGTGCCTAATAGGCTTTAAATGATGACTATTAAATAAACTAAAACAATAACTGAAGCACTGCGTTACTTTAAATTTGACATCTTGTGTAACAGAGTGTTCAGGGGAGGAAACAGCCTTTCCTGCCTTCAGATATTTGTTTTAGCTTGACAGAAGTAACGTGTCATGCTCTATTTCTTCGTGTAAGTCAGTGTGTGCATGAGAGGGTTTGTGTCCGTTTGTGTTTGTGCAGTTCGCCTCGTGTTTTCTGGTGTGTTTCTAACAGCTGCTTTGACCTTGATGGTTTTTGTGCCTCCAGGTTTAATCTGTCCACAAGTTGCATGCCTGCAGGGGGAATTGAACCATGGAGAAATTTAGATGGCAGGTGTAGAGGGTCAGTGAAGTTTACAGTGTCGCTAGAGCATGCTGGGGGACAGACAAAGAGACAGGTGGGGAGGAAGAGTGACGGACAGACCGCCAGAGAGTTCCAGACAGAGGAGGAAGGCTGACAGGTGGACGGGTTGGCGGCAAAGAACACAACTGAAGGAAACGAGCAGCAAAGCAGACGTGCACGAGATGGGTGAAAACGTGCACCGACAAGGGTTTGGCATAAGACCCAGAGATGGACGGAAAGACCGAATCAGAAAGACTGACAATCTGAGACATGTACATGACTCAAATCCACAAGTGTGGGAATCTTTTACGACCACATATGGTATCAGCACGATGATGTGACAGTAGGTGGGTGGGTGTCAGTTGAGGGCACACTAACACCGCAGAGACGGTGCACGCACATGGCGTACAGACGGTGCACGTAGATGGTGCACGCATATGGTGCACACAGACGGCGCATGCAGACGGCGCACGCAGACAGTGCAGAGAGACGCCGTACAGAGACGGCGCACACAGACGGCACACAGAGATGGCGCATGCAGACTGTGCATGTAGACTGCACATGCAGACTGCGCATAGCGACGGCACACGCAGACAGCGCACAGAGACAGAGCACGCACACAGCACGCGTACGTGGAGCACGCAGACGGCGTACAGAGATGGTACATGCAGATGGCGCACGCAGATGGCCCATGCACAGGGCGCACGCAGACGGCGTACGTAGACGGCGTACAGAGACGGCGCACGCAGATGCCGCACACAAACGCCGCACAGACATCGCCACGATCGCTCAATGGACGCTGAATGTTAAGGGCTGTGCACTGTGACTAAATAAAGTTCATTTTATTAATGAGTTCCTCATCAGCTGATGTCCGTTTTTTCCACCTTTCTGTACAGTTCACATTTAGTTTAGATTTTGTGTGTGTGCAGGTTGGTTTTTGTTTTTTTTTTCTGACAGCACCTGCATGAAAACACCTCCTGTGGAATGTTTTAACATATAAGTAGGTACATTAAGTTCATTATGGACTCATCATCAGTTTTGTCTTTGTCCAGGATTTGTATCATCCAGAGTTTGACTCACAGAGCTCAGTGTGGAGCTCCAGTCCAAAGAGGACAATGTGAGAAGAGGACAACAGTCATGTGACTTTTTGTTCAGTCCCTGCAATTAAAAAAAAAAAAATCTCTTTATGCACTCTACATTTGTATGTTGCTGACGCCGGAAACCCATTAGAAGGGCGAGCAAGATGGGATCTGATCGTGCTCGCAACATTTGCACGCCATGTTGAATGCAGGTCAGACAAATCGGGCCACAGCCGAGGGGCTGCACAAAATCACTGGCCACGTCCAACCTTGGCTGAATCGTGCGATCGCGTCAGCCTTCACACTACCAGCCGAGTACTCATTCAACCCACTCTCAGTCGGAGTCCAGGTGCAATCCATGAACATCGAAAACCGCTCGTGGGGCACTTAGAAAATACAGGGCCTTTCACATGGCCAGCACAGGACACCACTTTTGAGCTGCAGTTCAGGTGGCGAAAGCTCAAAGGGTGGTCAGTGTGTCATGTCTGCCCCCAAGCAACACGAATGCCATGTGAGTGTGTCGTGTCCCCCTCAGGCAACAGAATGGTGTGCGAGTGTGTCGTCCCCCCACACACACACACACCACAATCCAGCAATGTGAAGATGTGGCTGAGGTGGCCAGAGCACAGTGCGATCACTGTCCAGTGCAGCACGCACATCTGGACAGCTATCATGTCCATGATGGAACAGGTAACAGCTGTGGAACACCTATCATGGCATATCCAGCATGTCCAACTGGAGGTGGAATCACCGGCCAGCAATGTGCCCACACCACCACAACAGAGATAAAAATAAAAACCACAATGCCACAGCGGCAGCGCGCCATCTGACTGGACAGCTACATCACGTGACACGGGATCACGGCCCAGGCATGCCCACATAGGCAGTCAGATGATGCCACTGTACGCAGATACACCGAAGCCGTCAGATGATTACATGCTCATTCACCAAGGTGAGCAATCAATCAATCAGCATTTATTTATAAAGCGCTTTACAGCAGCCAGATGGGCTTCAAAGTGCTTTACAGTAAAAACACAGATTCAGAAAAATAAAAATAAAACACACATACACCAAAGTAAAAACAGAACACGTCACCTCCCCACTTGGAGTTAAAATCCAGTTTAATGAAATAAGTCTTTAACGTAGACTTAAAAAGTGCTAGGTCAGGAATAGTGCGTAAGTCAAGAGGTAGCTTGTTTTGATTTCCTTCAGGTTTTACTCTTTAATAGATAAACCATTCAAAAATGACAAAATATATTTTGCCTGCATGCTGAAATCGGCCTGCATCAATTTTATTTTTATTTTTAATTTTGGTGAATTCATAGGCTGCGGTACAGCTGGTGCACAGCCAACCTGGTCTCACGGCAAGTCGTGATTCAGCAGCACGAAATATACATATATCTACTGGTTCGGGATATTGTGACGAAAAGCGCCTCATTTTCGTCACGGCAGCACGAATTCATTCTAATTCATTCTGTGATGGCTGCACGAAATTAAAAGTGAAGCGGGGGGGTTGGGGGTGGTTATGGTTAGGGTGGGGGGAAAGAGTAACATGAGGTTATGGTTAAGGTTAGGGTTGGGGGTAGGAGTAGAGTTAGGAATAGTGAGTTTAAAAAAACCCATTACGAACATTTGACTCATTTCATCACGGAAGCACGAAAAAACCGTGAGACTGGGCTGTCACAGGACGTGTACTGTTTAATGTTACTATGCTGTATGTGCCTGTGGGGTTTTCCTGCTGACTGACATAAATAGTCAGGCTGCAAACTCACATGGTGATTTCAGAATTTATAATTGGGCAATAATTTGCAAGCATACATTTCACATGTATGCTAATAAAGTCACTGTTTTATACCACAATTTTTTTTTGATAGGTTTTAATCTCTTTAAATGATATACAGTGGTCCCTCGCTATACCACAGTTTACCTTTCGCGGCCTCGCAGTTTTGCGGATTTTTTTTAGTGCAATTTTGCATGCTTCTTTTTTTTAACAGCGCATTGTGTTCTGCGTCCTTATCAGGCGGGCCGGTCGTGGCACCGGTTGGCAGCACTGCAATTGCTCTCACTGCCTCCGATGCGCTTACTGAGTCTGCAGGCTCGGTAAGCACCGCAGCGGGCCACTCACACCACCCACCTCTCTGCTGTGTGGCGCTGCGGACAGCTCTGGCAACAGGTCCGGAGACTACGCTCGCTGTTTTGATGCGGAACGCTCCGCAAGCCCACAAGGATAGACTTCTTGCGGAAAAATCCGCAGTGCCCGCTGCATGGTCTCGGTAACCGCAGCTGCAGAGCTCCGTGGCCATGACTTGGATTCTTTGCGGGTCCCGCATCCGTACCCCCGGAGGCAGTGAGCGAAGGCAGAGCACACGCATTGTGTTCTGCATCTGTTTATAATCTTCTCGCCCAGAAGAAAAAATTGAGTGTTTTCACAGGAGAGAAAAGAGAAAATGTTAATGCCTGTTTGAGAAAAGTGTATAAAGTGTGTAGTGAGGGGTTTTACAGCCTTAAAACATCTATAATAATTGTAAAAAAAATAATGCTGACTACTTTGCGGATTTCGCCCATTGTGGATTATTTTTAGAACGTAACTTCCACGATAAACGAGGGGCCACTGTACACATACTTGCATGAAGTTTCAGTATATTTCAGAGCTCATTGCAGGTTAAGGAAAGACACTTGAAGAATAGTTTGGCAAGTACACTGATATCTGTTCAATGCTATGGCATGTATAGTAAGTACATATGCAAAAGCACGAGCAGGTGTCACTGAAAGAAGGTCTACATAGACAGATTATTTTATTACAGTCAGCTTTCCACATACCCCAATTTAAAAAAAAATGGAAGTTCACGAAATTTGGTCTCTCTAGTGCCTCTAAAATGCTCAAAACCTGTGGGCCTCCACAAGGGGCGCTGCCTTTGTACCCTGCTGGGGGCCTGGGCCCCCACTGGTTTTCAGAGATTTTTTCTTTGCCCATTCTCATCCCTGAGTGCAGTACCTTGAATACCAATAAGATGTTCTAACCAGGAAACAAGTACTGTGTGATCCACAGCATCAAAGGCTGCTTTAAGGTCCAACAGAACCAGCACAGCAGGATTCCCTGCATCCACTGACAAAGTGATCTCGTTATGAACTTTTAAAAGTGCAGACTCAGTGATGAGTCGTGATCTAAATACGGATTGCAATTTTTCAAAGATGTGATTGTCTTCTAAAAATTACTGTAACTGTATAAACACAACCTTTTTTAAAACCTTAGACAGAAATGGCAGATGTGACACAGGTCTAAAACTGGATAAAACTGACGAGTCAAGGTAGTCAGCTGTGATCATCATGTCGCAGCTGACCACTGTGTCATCACTAGTCACAGCTGGAGAACACATATCGTGCCATGAAGAAGACTGACAGACAGTGTGGGCAGCTCATTTGACCCACATCCTTGAGCTGTGACCCAATTCATGTGAGCGCATGTGCTCACACCCACTACAGTTATGCATTTGTCAGGGGACTGTGGTTGACATGTAATCACGTCATGGATTGGATGTCATTCAGAGAGGGAGCTGACCATGGCCCATGGCCAGTGACTGTGCTCCTGTGGTTTGCGCTACTCCACATTGCAGCCACCACATCAACGTAACACAAAGCTGGGGACCACATATTTTCACATGTGCTCCAATTACCCATGTACAAGGCATGGTGGTGCATGCGTGTCTGCAAACGATGATGACATGGGGAAAAATAAAAACACATATCACCTTTGGAATGCGTTCAGCTGTGCCACAGTGCACACTGCAGACACCATCAGCCAGGCTGCCCTATGTGAAAATATCTGTCTGATAATGTGAACGGCTAGCTGATGTCACAGCCACATGATATGATGTTATAGTCCACATGATGCGGTGTTCTTCGGCGCACCGCGCACCGATGTGGCAGAGACAGCTGGATGCTCGGACAGACCCTCTGTGTGGCTGGCAAATGTGTGCACATCAATTCATTCATGTCAGTTCATTAATTGCTTCTTTGTCCATGCTATGGTTCATACACATAAAGGAAAAGGACGATAATTCTTGTATTGTCTGCTCTTTATAACAGGAATGAGATATTTTATCAAACAATGAAATCCATTTGTTTTCTCATTTCATTGTATTATTTTGTCATATCATTACCAGTAACATGATTGCCTTACATTTAAACAGTACATTCATTGTTCTTATAATGTTCTGTGCTCTCTTATTATTTTGCACTCCCACATTTTCTTTGATTTATGTACATTTGTCGAACATTTAACTGCTTCCGCTGCTGTGTGAGCGTGATGGGGTATCACACCTTTCACATGGTCACACTATGGTCGTGCACGTGCACACGAGCATGCATGAAACCATCGCCACGGGATCGTACAGCATCTGTGCATGGCTGTTCGACCGTCTGTTCCCCCCAACAGCGGCTGGAATTTGTTGAGGTTCGGCAGTTCTGCCTTTTTCAGATAGTTTTGGCCTCATTCACCCAATTTCATATTGTGTAAATGGGCCATTAGGAATGGCGACCTCAAGAAGTCTATTGATTTTGGGGTTTAAAGGTTAAAGGTCAAGGTCACTAGCCTATTGTTTTAGTGTCAAAGGTCAAGATCACTGAAGAATACTTTGTAAAAAAATGTTGTTGGTGTAATAAGTTCTTTCTGAACTGCCTATTTGTCACAAAACGTGATGAAAAATAGTGTGTATATTTTGGGGTTAAAGGTCAAAATCACTGAACTGTACTTTGGAAAAGCCGTCTGCAGAAAAGCATCACTTGTTAATATAGTAAGCTTGTCAATTTTGCCCATAGCACTGCAGTTTTGTGCAGATTGTGTGCTTGGTTTTCTCTAAGGGACACTGTTTGCACGCTTTACTTCATCAATCTAACTGCTTGTTTTATATTTCAATTATTCCACCTTCATGCATTCATGAAAAGGCATTAAAGCATTTTCATCAGGAAACGATTCATAAATTATGGAGAACTGCAACTACTATTGATCCGCATGTACCACAGGCGGCTCCAGATTCCATAGCACCCTTTAGATATTTCTTATGGATGAATAACACAAGATATTTTAGTCATTATTCCATTTGCTGTGTTAGAGCGGTGAAAAGTGGACCAGTTACTTAACAAACGGCTCCATCCAGAAACCAGAGCCTGATGAGATGGGAGAAAGATACTCAGAATCAGTTCATGACAATAGTGCCACCTAAATAACAACAGCCTCCGTTATTTTGCACTGGTATCAATCAAAAGAGGTAATTGTGATTTTTTTTTTCCTTAGGACAGCTGCTGCTGTTCATTTTAGTTGTTGTACAAGCACCGGTGGCCTTTGTTGCCACCAAACCTAGGCTTAGGAAATCAAACTGATGGCATTTCTGTCACACTTGTCCAGCCTACACTCGAGTGCTTTACAATGATGCCTTACATTCACCCACCAGTGTTACTGCGCTGCTATGCAAAGCACTCAAAGGCACACTGAGAATAATCTGGGGGTCAAGTACCTCATCCATGGAAACTGAACCACAGATCTGTTGTTCACAGATCTATTGGTCACAAGAATGTCTCTTTAATCTCCATACCACCACCTCCCCAACTGAAAATGACAGAAACTGACCAACAAGCTCATTTCAAGCAACAAATAAATTCAACTACACCTGTTAATTTTCATCATCCATTCAACATTCAACAGGTGGCACTGTTCAAAAAGTATCAGACAGGTCTACAGTATAGCAAACAGAAAAAAATGCACTTTTTGTATTGATCTGGTCCATCAAAGTTTCCAAATGTTCATCAGTTTATCTCATTATACACCATTTTATTCTGCAGGAATTTACTTTTTACAAAGATTATAAATTTCAGTTAATACTGAGTTATGAGCCTGAGCCTGGTTCTGCTGGAGGTTTCTTCCTGTTAAAAGGGAGTTTTTCCTTCCCACTGTCGCCAAGTGCTTGCTCACAGGGGGTCATTTTGACCGTTGGGGTTTTTCCGTAATTATTGTATGGCTTTGCCTTACAATATAAGGCGCCTTGGGGTAAGTGTTTGTTGTGATTTGGCGCTACATAAATAAAATTGATTTGATTTGAATTGATTTATTATGAGTTAAATTTGAGTTATGTTAAACTCAAGGGGAATGACCTGTTTGTTCACTCACAGCATTTTCAGGGTACATTTCTAGATTTTCAACAAAGCTGAGGAATACTGCATGAGTGAGTTGACATGAATGTAGCAACTTTAAAATTACTTAAAAAGGTACATTGACTATATATTTATTACACCCACCAATAAATTGGTGAGCCCACGTGGAGATGACACCATTTTGTTTCTTTGGTGTGACCCTAACCGAGTCCCACAGTTGTAGACCCGGCCACCAGGCACATGCCTGCGAGCTCCCCCCAGGCGTGTCACCAGGAGGAGGCCCCGTTATCTCTAATCTGGGTGATGTGACTCCATAACTAATTGTGTCTATCATAAGGGGTCAGATGGATCACTCAATTTCAGCTTCAGTTTATTTTCATTTATATAGTACTAAATCACAACAAAGATGCCTCAAGGCGCTTCACACAAATAAGGTCTAACCTTACCAACCCCCAGAGCAAGGACACGGGTGAAAGTGGTAAGAAAAAAACTCCTTCTGAGGAAGAAACCTCAAGCAGACCAGACTCAAAGAGGTGAGTCTTAATCACTCTTTGTCTGTCTCCTCACCTGGGACCAATTTGCCAAGGGTGGCCTGGGCAAATTGGACCCATGAAGACTTAAGCTGCAGTCACACGGCACAAATGAAGGACACTGAAGCCCAAACAAAACAAGAAATCTGGACTTATATTGACTTTCGGAGGCATCATTTAGCCGTCAGAATTTTCAAACTGTTGAAAAATGTGAACAAATCCAGAGGACAACCTCAATTTGTGTATACTCCATTTTGCTGTCTGTCTTGATGGTTTGTTATCGTTTGCGTATTTTCTGTAACGTCAGCGTTCTATTTCACTGTCGTCCAACCTCCAAAGTCCGACGTCTTGCGTGAACGTTGATGTAATTTCTCCCGGCTCTTTTTGTAATTTACTGCCCCTTCCCAAGAACCAAACCATTATATTTCTCATTTTGAGTTTATTAAAGGTCATGTTAGAAACCAGGCCTGGGACCCTCACAGACAGTGTCCATCTTGTGAAAGGCCCAGAAAATGGGTCATACAGCACTTTCTATACAATGTGGGTGTTTACAGTGGGTGTGGTTTAGTCTCACATTTCTGCTGTTATTGGCTCTCACCAACAGGGGGAGATCTCATTGTGTCTGACACTTGCACATATGATGGAAGTGAAACTTAACTCTTATATTTATTACACTTTAAACCAGGTTTTAAAAACTCCAAACAGATAACAAAGGCAAATACTTGATCACTAACCTAAAATAAAGAATTATCACAGATATTATCTAACGTTGACGATATCTGAACAGATCAATAACTAAAGCTCTGACAAGCTGAACATCTTTGTATCGCTGATGATTCCTCCAGGTTTGAGACGAAAAGCAACATTGTCATACAGAAACAATAGCGGTAAAAACGTTTTATCAACTACTTTAACTATACGCATGTTCCAACTGTTTGTGGTTGGCCTGCATGTGCACACACATTGTGAAGGCAAACAACATCTCTCATACATACCTGTTGTCAAGACAACCAATCTTGCCCTTGCAAGTGCTGCGGACACGAGGACAGGGCTGGCTGTGCTCGGTCTCATACCTCCAGTTGGTCACATCATCGTGAATGTTTCATTCGCTTTGTTTTTCTTTCGTTAGTTTCAGTTTTGTTTTGTTGCTTTTTTCTGCTCTTGATTCACAAGCTTTTTGGTGATGGGGAAGTGCAGGATCATTCGTCCACCTTTTCTCAATGATTTGTGACTTTTTGACTTTTTATCCTTCCTTCAGCTATTGCTGTGGAAACTGTGGTCTGAGCTGCTTGCTCTGCTGCAGCCGTGACTCAGACCCGGACCTGGACACAGACCTGGATCTGAGAAAAATTGAAAAGTGAATTTAATTCAATTTGAATTGAAAATTACGAATGGATGATGATAACTTTTGATAAAGGCCTTTCAGGGTTATCAACTTGACATGAAAACACCAAGTTAAAGACACACACTGACACAATAAAATCACAGGTCGCAGTATAGAAGCCCAAATATAATCAAATGTAAAATGTTCATTTTAAATCAAATGTTTAAAATGTCAGGTCAAGGTTTTTTTGAATTTGAGCATCCCACCACCACCACCCTTAAAAAAAGGAGGAGTGACGTTAAGGTTCTGACTGTGAAACAGAGGTGGGCGATACCGGGAATTTTGGTATTGATCCAATACCAAGTAAATACAGGCCCAGTATCGGTGATATTGATACCGATACTGATACTTTTTCATATTTAACCTTCATAGATCCAAAGGATCCAAAAGACCTAGGATAAAATTTCACCAAACATTGTATGTGACAACATAATACTTTATTATCACAATCCAAATGTTTGTTTAAAAAAAATCACTCAACACAACTTAAAACAAAATCTCCTGAGGTAGAGGGCTGACAAACCAATGCAATGTGTTGTATGACACAGTGACACACTGCTCTTACAGACAGAGAGT
This sequence comes from Thalassophryne amazonica, assembly GCF_902500255.1. Classification (NCBI taxonomy): domain Eukaryota; kingdom Metazoa; phylum Chordata; class Actinopteri; order Batrachoidiformes; family Batrachoididae; genus Thalassophryne; species Thalassophryne amazonica. The sequence continues at coordinate 55,443,456 of NC_047119.1, read as the reverse complement.
GTACTTTGATTAATCTGCGTGCGCAGCAGTCAGTGCGTGCGGGAGAGAAAAAATGCTTGCGTATCGATCTTTTTACACAAGGATCGTTCAATATCAATACCAGCATTGGTATCGATATTATTGATATTAGGATCGATCCGCCCACCTCTACTGTGAAACTGTAGATGGTCTTGAGGTGTACTTCTGTACCAACAAATAGAACTGCTTTTTATTTTGGTGCAAAACCGACTGACTGACTGATCTGCTCTAAAATCTTACCTTGAATCTTTCACTCTCCATAATTTTCACTGCTTTCTGCTCCCGTCTCGTATTATTTTGTCCTCCACACAGCATTTTTCTCTTGCATTTGTTTTGTCACTTTTGCAGGTGAAGTCTCCACTTCAGTGTGATGATCTCTTGATTTAATACTCTTCTCCTATTTTCTCTTTGAATTCTCACTTCTCCTCATCTTTTTTCCACTCTCCCCATCCCTTTTTCCTTCTTCCCCTGCTGTCCTAGCCTTTGAGGCCACACTGTAACTGATCACAATCATTGATCACCCATCACACTGTACAATCAGCTCATTAACCTGGGATGATGTATGAACACAGTGCACTGATTAAGTGCGTGGTGACCTTTGACCTGTGGGTCACTATAGCAACATTTCAGTCGATTATTTAAACAGATCCTCCAGCTGTTAATGTTTTAACAGAATAGAACAAATAAATGTTTGAACAGCAAACAAACGTTCCTTTCTCTAAATCAGATGAATGCAGACACACAAACTACATATCTACAGAAGCTACAAGTGGAAATACAGATTTTCATCGATTGTGACTGTTTTTATATTTAATTTAGTTCCTGTCTGCAGGATGTCAGAAAACAGGCAATCAGTGTTCCACAGCTCACAGGCGTCTTCACAATTTTGGTCCAAAATGCTCAATCATCATTTTGACAAATTGAAGAAAAAAAAATCCTCAAATTTAGCTATTTTAAACACTTTATGTTAGTTTTCCACTGATTAAAATCTGTTTTAAAAAAATTAATTAATGAAAACTGAAATGAAAATCATAATGAAAATTATGTTTCCGTCTTTGCAGACCAGTTTAAAAACTGACGTTAATCCTCTTCTTTAACAAACTAGAACAAATCATAATGGGTTTTTTTTCTATTTTAATCATTTGACCTCATCTGACCATGAAATATCTGATTGCATTCATATTGATTGAATTAATGAGCATTTCAGTACTAACAGGAACAGTAACGGTATTTGCCTCTAATACTTCCTAAATATTGGAATTTGGGCTGATAATTATTAAATAAAAAAGCACACTTTCAGGAACAATCATCCAATTTAAAAGACCAGCAGGACTTCATTGGTTGTTTATGATGACATCATCAGGGGGCTAATTTCTACTTTGTAAATCTTACCTTTGTTGTTCTTGATGATTTTTTTTCCATCCCTTTTAGCTCCTAGTCTGCTTGATTGTGTTGTTTGGTCTGTAAGGAGCCAAAGTGGGCCAAAGTGTGAATGAAAGCTGCTTTAGGAGCAGCACAGAACAGTCCAAAACACAGTAGAAGTTTGTGTTGTAACCTTTGTGTAATAGCAGACAGAAATTGCTTTGAGATGAAGACAAAAAAAGACGCATAGACCATTTTGTATATATTGTTCAAAATGTGCATTTGTGTTTATTGTTTGAACCTTTTGTTGTACAGTCTTTCACACAAGACCTCAAATTACCTTTATAAAGTGTCAAAACAGTTGTTTATTATTGTTTGCTGTGTGTTTTGAATAAATGTGTGTGGAAAATTATTTTCTGCTTTACTTTTTTCTTTCTTATTTTTGATTGTAAACCTTTATTACACTTATAAAACACAACAAAAGCATATATATTATGAAAGCACAGGTTTTCCTGAAAAAAATAGACATAAAACGTGATTGTGGGATACAGGGAGAGCTGTTATACATGGCTTGAACGTTTCAGAAATTCTTTAATTTCGGGCAACAATTCAGAAAACTGTTCCAGAAATTTACCTCTGCTGAGCCACTGAACATCTGTGCGCAGCAGTCCTCTGAAAAATAAATAAATAAAAACTAAAACCCCAAACACTGTCATCTTTATCAAAACCAGTAAATCGCAGGATTAATAGTCACAGTTTATCTCTGTATTATATTTATAAGCTGTTAGGAATGGCTGGCCCGCGCTGTTTTCGTAAACATTATACAAAATGAATGCATGAAAAATAAATCAATGAAAAATAAAATCTCAAACACAGTCATCATCTATAACAAAAGCAGTAAATCACAGAATTAGTAGTCAGTTTAACTGAGCTAATGGCTCACTATTTGTGTTCACAAACACAACACATGCACGAACAATAAATTAATATAAGTACTGACTTTGGACTGTTTACATACTGTTTTTGTCCACAGTGAAACTCATTTTGGCTCTTTAAGCTGTTATATTCCTTCAAAAATGTTTTTTTTCTCCTCTACATCCTGCACCATCTGCCCTTTTCAGGTTTCAAATCCCGCAAAACCTCGGAGAGGTCGCTGTGCTGCGAGATCTCAGTAACATTGAGAACTGCATTGAGACGCTCTGATCATGCTGCACTTTAACCGCTGCACACAGACAACACATTAATGTCGCAACATAAAACTATTTTTATATTATGCCTAAAACTCTCATGAATATATTCTCTGGGTTTATAGACGGTGTTACTGCATTTGTTTTATGTAAACATGTGAGAATCACAGGCTGTCTCTCTGTTATTTTCAGTGGGAGCTGCTGTGAGCTACGCTCGCTTCCTGATCATGTCGTTCTGGGGGAAAGTGAAGTTTGCTCTTTAACGTCTTGATTATTGTTCTTTATAACACTGGTTGTCCTCTTTGTTCCAGACTAATATATATAATATGTCTGAAATTTGGTTTGCGTTTATTAAATTCCACGCAGATTAAACGTAGCAGACACGGATTATTTGTTAGAATTCTTTTAGCAAGTTTTCAGGGTAACATGCAGCAGTCTCTTATTAACGTGACGAAAAGCATAAAAAATACATTTTTGTAGTATAATACTCATTTACAATTGTCATCATGTGGATTGTCTATGTTGTTTTGACTGGCACGCAAGGGATTATGGGATACACGAAAACCCTGGATAGAAGAAGAAGACTACGAGCCCTCTTCTTTTATTATGGTGTTTAATGGCAGCCGGCATCCTTACTGGTGCAGTGCTGCCACCTTCTACATCAATCCGTTATAGCAGCACTGTCTGTTACAGCACCAGTGTCATGCGATCAACTGGAACTCAGCCGGCGATCGACTGGTTGGGCACGCCAGCAGCACTAGGTAGTATTTGTTGTGCAATTAAAAATACTGCACAAATGCTTTAACTAGACTAAGTAGTTTTAACGCTGATTAAAAAATGCATTTCAAGTTTATTTCAGAGTGTGCAGCTGGTGCACTGCTGACAGCCAGGTTCTTTATTTTCAACAAAGAGGATTTCTCTCACAGAAAGAGTTGAACACTCTGAAACTTTTTGGCTAACAACAGGCCTCAGGCAATGTTTTCATAAACCTCTTTTTTAGGACGTTAAGCTTTTAGGAGAGTGTCCCGCTATGATCAGTAAATGACCATAAATACAGATGATTGTATAAAAAACATGTGTAAATGTTAAATTCCACTTCGTGAATAAGTGAAGTGCGTGAAACGATCTGCGCGTGCGTGGGTCAAACAGGGTCAAAAATTCCAGCTACCAAACACACACCGCTACCATTGAATTTCATATATGGTAGCATTAGCGGACTGTGAAAGTTAAGGATTACGGGGATTGTTTCAAAGGCTTTAAACTTTAAGCAACGCATACAATAATGACAGGTGCGCATTGTGCTGTTTTCAAATGCTCGAACGGAATTTATAGGCTTGAAAGTTGGCTGAAAACACACGATTGCAAGGCTCCGCCGAGTCCACCCAAAGACAGAAAGAAGAAGAAATGTGGTTGTAAACCTCCGTTCATTCTACACAATTTCCCCACAGAAAAGAAAGATCCAGACGGACATAAAAGACGGAGTAAAATTGTAAGTTTCTTGCACACATTTATTTTGTCAATATCCTGAAACCGTGCAGAATAATAATGCGGTTGATGGCGCCGTTTTCGTGCATCGGCTTATGACTGTAATGTCGCGCCATGAATGACATGGTGCATAATATTGTAATATTGACATAAACAAACAAACAATATCAACAAACTGCATGCATGCACATATCACTGTACTTCTGTCAACTTATCAAAACAAACGTGACACCAAAGAGGTTATATGTGAGACCCACCTTCCTTGTAGTCATTACGAAGCCGGCGGAGTAGCGATTTCTCATTCCTGCTTAGCAAATATTGTGCAATATCCACAGTTTCAGACTCTGGACTTCATCTAACCATTCATCAGTTACCTTGGTCTCCAACTATCAACAAGGACTTGTCATTTTCGACAGCAGCTCTCTCTTCCTTCTTTGTCAGCACCAACGGTAGTTTCTGTACCGATGCACCATACCCAAGGGCAGCCAGCTCTTCTTTCCATTTCTGTCTGTACGTAGTCCTGGTTGTAACAGGCAATCCACGGAGCTTACAAAAACGCTTTAAATCGTCAACTTTCCAGCAGTTGAAATGGTCCATATCATAGCACTCCATGCTGCTTTCCGCCATCTTTGATTGTGGATTGGTAGCCGAAAAATTTAGCGTACCCATAATGCACAGCATGGCCGAGATGTGCACTTCGCTTATTATCACAAATAACATCACAGAAATATCTGATATGGCTACATGTCCCACGCATTGTAGAGCAGGTAGCTCAGTGTTGACCCACCAAGTTCAAATCCCACTCATGTTACTTAGCTGTGTCCTTGAACAAGACAATCTTCATTGTCTCAGTCCACCTTGCTGTAAATGGGCAAAGACCTCAGCCAGGGAAGGGACCTGCTTTGGACTGGGGGAGTTGTATTCAATTCATTTCATTTATATAGCGCCAAATCACAACAAAGTTGCCTCAAATCCCTAGAGTAAGGGGTGTTCAACTCCAGTCCTCGAGGGGCGCTGTCCTGCACCTTTTAGATGTGTCCCTGGTCCAACACAGCTGAGTCAAATGGCTGAATTACCTCTTCTGTATGTAATCACGTTCTCCAGAGTGCTGCTAATGACCTCATGAATTGACTCAGGTGTGTTGAAGCAGAGATACATCTAAAAGTTGCAGGACACCGGCCCTTGACGACAGGAGTTGAATACCCCTGCCCTAGAGCAAGCACACAGGCAACAGTGGTAAGGAAAAACTCCCTCTGATGATTGCAGGATGAAACTTCAAGCAGACCAGACTCAAAGGCGTGACCCACTGCTTGGGCCATGCTACCAACACATTTGACAATACAAATATAAGGAAATTTCGGGAAGGAACTTTAGTAACCAGAGACTGATGTCCTGCTACCAGAGAAACAAATGAGTCTGTAATTGTTGACCGTGTGAAAAGTCGAACCTGGAAAAACACAGAAAAGAGGAGACACTGACGTGTAAATAAAAAAATCTCAGCACAACAAGGCTGTCAGTCACAGGAGAGGTTCAAGGTTCAGCCTTGTTGTGCAGATGAATGAAATTTTATGCACCACAATGGCTTTTGCAGTGTGAGATGTTCAGATTAATGTGCGATCATGGTGGGCGGGGGTGTGGGGGCCCCGGAGTCATCCCTTCTGTACGGGGTGTATCTGACTACAAATTGTACCCTCCTCCAGCAGGCAGGATCTTATATAAATTTAGATTTACTGACATGCTGGGCGGGTGCCAGTCACCCAAAGAGGGTGGACCCTCAATGCAGACTCCCAGACCAGGCTAAGAAGTCATCTTTAATTCAGGCTTGGGTTCAGTACACAGGTTGTCAATCAGCAGAGCAAAGGTACAAACAGGGCTAGGCAAATACGCAGTCATAATCAAGCAGGGGTTAGTGGCACAAGCAAACACGGTATTCAGGGATGAGGGAAAAGGTGTAGTCAAAAACACAGAGCAGTTTTCAAAAACACGGGTAGGCAAAACAGGACTGAGTACAAGAACTAGGATGTGTACAAATGACGACAAAGTGGCAGGGGAGTGGTGGCTGGGAGGTGTTTAAATAAGACAGGAGTTAACAAGGTGCATGTGAGGAACAATCTAGAAAGGGGCATGGCCAGTGAACAAAGATTAAGCATGGTGCAAGACAGTGACGGAGGACAACACAAGGTAGAGTGAAGAAAAGACAAAGATACGTGAACAGGTCCCAAAAGCGTGAGTGAATGAAAACACAAAGCAGACAGAAACAAAGTGAGAGACAAAGACACGAGGCAGGTGCAGTAATGTGGAGTGAGAATATAATTGGATGGGTGTGAGGGAAACAGGGAACTATGAACCGAACTAAAAGAAACCGAGGACAGAGTAAAATATACAACAAACCGGGCATGAACATGAAAACCAGTCAGAGAATAAATGGAAAATGAATACTAAAGCTAAACTAAACAGGAACTGACAAAGAAAATAAAGTGGTTAAACAAACTATAAGAAAAACTGACTACATGATAACAGCAAACAAAACCCGACATTACAGCATAACACAAATGAGAAGAGCAAAATAAACAAGTGATAAACAAAAACACAAACTGGCTGAACAAAACTAGAATGGAACTGAACAATGGCTAAAGTATAAAAAAGTAACAATGTAAAACATAACAGAATAAACCATGATGAAAATAAACAACTAATAAATCAATGCTGGGGCACATGAAGGGAAAAAGAAAGAGGGAAAAAACGAATCCACGCCCAGAGCCGGCCAAAATTGTGAACAGTACCCCTCCCCCATGTGGGCGTTCCCCAATGGCATATATATATATATATATATATATATATATATATATATATATATATATATATATATATATATATATATATGTATGTATATATATATATATACGAGGTCTATTAGAAAAGTATCCAACCTTATTATTTTTTTCAAAAACCATATGGATTTGAATCACGTGTGATTGCATCAGACAAGCTTGAACCCTCGTGCTCATGCGTGAGTTTTTCCACGCCTGTCAGTTGCGTCATTCGCCTGTGAGCAGGCTTTGAGTGAGGAGTGGTCCACCCCTCTCATCGTTGTTTCATTGCCAGGAAATGGCGGAATGATTTGGGCTTTTTTTCCCATCAGAATTTTTTCAGAAACTGTTAGAGACTGGCAGCTGGAAACCATTAGAAAAATTTATCTGGCTTTCGTTGAAAATGTTACAGGCTTGGTAGAGAATAAGGAGTGTTACTGTCGCTTTAAGGAGGCCCCAGGTGGCTGAACCGTGAGGCTTCATCACGGCGTTGCTTTGCGCCATGTGTCACCGCCGCGACGCGCGAAGCCTCCGCTCCTCTTTCCATGACAAAAACTCTTGTAACAGTGGAATGTGCCATTCATTTCCAAACTGGATGCTGTGTTTTATCCGGGACGTCATCTGACTAGCACAGGAATTGTGAAAAGACGTGGACATCAGCACTTTTTCGGCACAATGAGACAGACATGCGGAGGAATTCCGCGCATCGCGGCGGTGCCGCATGGCGCAAAGCAACGCCGTGATGAAGCCTCACAGGACATGTTCTGGCATGTCCAGACACATCCACAATTTCTCGGATAATCACTCGATGGAAAAACCACCGACAGCTGTCTGAACGCCATCTCAAAGCCGTCCTGTGAGACCAAAATGGAGGTGGTTTTGTCTCGCTCCAGTAGCGAATCCATCGTGACGCGCGAAGCCTTTGCTCGGCTTTCCATGACAAAATCTCTTGTTAAAAGTGAAATCTGCCGGAAAATCGTTGATGTCCAGCTCTTGTGATAACCAGAGAAATGGCACACGATGGTCACGGATCCAGACAGCCATCCGTTTAGAAATGAAATGGTCATTCAGCCTGTCGATGGCAGCTTCAGAGCGCGGCTGATGGAAAAAAAGCCCAAATCATTCCGCCATTTCCTGGCAATGAAACAACGACGAGGGGGCTGGACCACTCCTCACTCAAAGCCTGCTCACAGGTGAATGACGCAACCGACAGGTGTGGAAAAACTCACGCATGCGCACGTGGGTTCAAGCTTGTCTGACGCAATCACACGTGATTCAAATCCATATGGTTTTTGAAAAAAATAATAAGGTCGGATACTTTTCTAATAGACCTCGTATATATATATATATATATATATATATATATATATATATATATATATATATATATATATATATGTGTGTGCGTGTGTGTGTGTGTGTATCTCTTTATCTGTCACCATCTCTATACAAGGTCTGTTAGAAAAAGATAAAGATATACATGTAGAGATAGAGATATATAATATATAGAGATGGACAGAGATAGTGACAGATAAAGATATACATGTAGAGATAGAGATATATAATATACAAGGTCTGTTAGAAAAGTATCGGACCTTTTTATTTTTTGCAAAAACCATATGGATTTGAATCACGTGTGATTGCATCAGCCAAGCTTGAACCTTCATGCGCATGCGTGAGTTTTTTCATGCCTGGCGGTTGCGTCATTCGCCTGTGAGCACGCTTTGTGGGAGGAGTGGTCCAGCACCCTCGGCGGATTTTCATTGACAGGAAAATGGCCGAGCAACTGTCGCTTTGCTGCATCAAAATTTTTTCAGAAACTGTGAGAGACAGCCAGGTGGAAACCATTCGGAAAATTCAAATGGCTTTCGGTGAAGATCTTATGGGCATCACACAGATTAAGGAGCATTACAACCGGATTAAAGATGGCACACAGCGGCTGAGGGCGCGCCGCGCTTCGAGCGGCCATCGACAGGCTGAAACGACCAGATCATTTCCAAAGTGAAGGCTGGGTTGTTCCGGGATGTTGTCTGACTACCAGAGAAATGGCAAGAGAGCTGGACATAGCACTTTTTCGGCACATTACACTGTTACAGGAGATTTTGTAATGAAAGACGTGCAGCGGTATTCACGCGTCAGGACGGAGCCGCTAATGGCGCAGAACAAAAAGCACCTCCGTGTTGGAAGTCTCACGGGACATGCCCAGCTCTTCCACCATTCGGAAGATTCAGACGGCTTTGGGTGGCTTTTCAGTCGAGTGAGTATCCGAGAAATCGAAGAGCTGGGCATGTCCCAACATGTCCTGTGAGATCAACACGGAGGTGCTTTCGTTCTGTGCCATTAGCGGCTCCGTGGCGAATTCCTCCACTCCTGTTTTCATGACAAAATCTCCTTTAACAGTGGAATGTGCCGGAAAAGTGCTATGTCTACCTTTTCTGTCATTTCTCTGGTAGTCAGACGACGTCCCGGATCAACACAGCATTCAGTTTGGAAATGATCTGGTCGTTTCAGCCTGTCGATCGCCGCTCGGAGCGAGGCGCACCCTCCGCCATTGTGTGCCATCTTTAAACCAGCTGTACCACTCCTTAATCTGTGTGATCCCCATAAAATCGTCCCTGAAAGCCATCTGAATTTTCCGAATGGTGTCCACTTGGCTGTCTCTCACAGTTTCTGGAAAATTTGATGCAGCGCTGCTCCAGCCGTTCAGACATTTTCCTCACAATGAAAATCCAACGAGGGGGCTGGACCAGTGCTCACTCAAAGCCTGCTCACAGGCGAATGACGCAACCGACAGGCGTGAAAAAACTCACGCATGCGCACGAAGGTTCAAGCTTGGCTGATGCAATCACACGTGATTCAAATCCATATGGTTATTGCAAAAAATAAAAAGGTCCGATACTTTCCTAACAGACCTCGTATATTATATATCTCTATCTCTACATGTATATCTTTATCTGTCACTATCTCTCTCCATCTCTATATATTATATATCTCTATCTCTACATGTATATCTTTATCTGTCACCATCTCTCTCCATCTCTATATATTATATATCTCTATCTCTACATGTATATCTTTATCTGTCACTATCGCTCTCCATCTCTATATATTATATATCTCTATCTCTACATGTATATCTTTATCTGTCACCATCGCTGTCCATCTCTATATATTATATATCTCTATCTCTACATGTAGATCTTTATCTGTCACTATCTCTCTCCATCTCTACATATTATATATCTCTAACGCTTCCTGTATATCTTTGTCACTATCTCTCTCCATCTCTATATATTATATCTCTATCTCTACATGTATATCTTGATCTGTCACTATCTCTCTCCACCTCTACATATTATATATCTCTGTCTCTACATGTATATCTTTATCTGTCACCATCTCTCTCCATCTCTATATACAATATTATATATCTCCGTCTCTACATGTATATTTTTATCCGTCATTATTTCTCACCATCTCTATATATTGTATATCTCTGGCATATCTTTATCTGCCATTATCTCTCTCCATCTCTATTATATATATATATATATATATATATATATATATATTATCTGTCACAATATCTCTCCATCTCTACATATTATACATCTCTCTCTCTACATTTCTCTTTACCTATCTCGACATCTACACATTATATATCTCTTTCTGCCTCTCCATCTCTGTCTGTCTGTCTGTTTGTTCTTGCTGTGATTTATTAGCTGTTGCCATGTCCTCCTGTTGACAGCCGGCTGCAGGCGCTCAGGTTGCTGGTGGAGCACAGAGGGGGTTAAATTTCATCAGAACGCCGGCAGGAGAGCGCGCTTTCCCGCTGGAGGTCTCACATGTGTCGGTGCAGAGGTTGGCTGGAGCAGTGCGCACTCTGGAACGCATTATTCAAAACACACTCATGTTTAAATGGAGCAAAAGGACCAAGTGTGTTCCTGTCTCGGACACTGCGCTCTGGATGAAAATGGGATGATTTCCTTCGAAGCCGCCAAGCCTCGGTGATTCCACTGGTGGATTTCCCTTTTTTTCCCCCTTTGGAATGTGTTGGCTTCGCATAAATCTTCTTCCTCTCTGGCTTTGCCTTTTCCTTTTGGAATATGTGGAATGTCAACGTTTTCTTCTGTGACCTGTTCTGTCGTTAAAAGGCTTGAATGATGAAAATCTTTTGAGATGAAAAACGGCACTTTTGGGGGATCCTTTTCTGCGTGTGCGCGGCTCGTGCCCAATCAGCCTGTTGTTTGCCTCCGCGGAGAAACGCACAACTTTGCGGCGAGCTGGAGCCAGAACGGGGACTGCAGTCGGTCTGAGCGGCGCTGGGGCCCGGGCGGGGTGGCCCCGGTGCTCAGCCTCTCTCCGGGGTCTCCTCGGTCCGGACGGGGCACCGGCTGGATGATGCTACTGATGACGATGAACGGTTCGAGAACTCGAGTGTGCACCGGGGTCTGTCCACCTTTGCGGTTCCTGCTACTGCTGTGCACTCTCGCCTTTCAGCCGCCGTGCGCACTGTCGCACCCGCAGCCGTGCCAAGTGCTGAAACGCATCGGTCACACAGTTCGAGTCGGGGTGCTGCATGTTCAGCCTCGCTTGCTTCCTGCTGGGGGTTTTGGGGACTGGGGGCCCCGGGTGGAATTAGAAAAACAGGTCAAAACAAGTTCGAGCGCGCCTGGAAACCTGAGGAGCAGAGGAGCCGCCAACAGCCAGCGGGGCGCAAACAGGAGTAAGAGCCAGGCACGGCAACGGGAGGAGAACACCTCCAGGGAGAACCGCGTGTTCGCACCAAGAGACTCCATCCTGGCTGCGGTCGAAGCTCTGAACCGGGCCGGATTGCTGCCTTACAACCTCACCATGGAACTGGTTATGGCTGTGGGGTCCGGACTTGGAGAGCTACCCGCCTTCTCCTTCTCCTCCGCGGACATCCCCGACAACGAGGACCCGCTGTCCTTCGTGGAGAGCGTGTGTCACACCGTGGTCGTGCAGGGGGTTTCCGCCATGATCGCCTTCCCACGCAACCGGGACGAGTTCGTCAAGTTGGAGTTCTTCTCGGTGGCGCTGCAGGTGCCGGTGGTCAGCGTGGTGCAGAGGGAGTTCGTGCGCCACAGTCAGGTAAAAAGTTCTTTTGGAAGCTGTTGCATGCTGCTGCCCTGCAGCGAGGCCCTGCACAGGCCTGAACTAGCTCCAAGCGCGCACAGGTGGATTTTTGCGCGTACATCATGTCAACAATTGGTGTCTGGAATCACTGGCATCCACGCAGAACCAAGAGGGTGAATCACTTCTTGAGCTTGTTCGTCCTCCTACTAACAGTCTTATTCAAGAGGCAGCAGCTATTTTTGATTACTGTCAGGCTTTCAGCCTCAGTACCTGCCTTCTGCTGGTGAAATAAACTAGTTTATTTTCAAAATTTATTCCACAAATCCCAGCTCTGTGGCGCACATGTCATAAAATTCTGAGTGAACACAGTGAGTGTTCAGCCTGGCCCTCAATATAACACGAAAATTATGCAAACAAAATAGTTCAGTAACAATAATCAATCAATCATCTTTAATTTTGATAAGTGTGGTTGTTGTGCTTATCGCATACGAAGCATTAAACGGTGTGTGTCTGCAAAATATTTATTTCAACTCAAGACAGATTGAACAGTGGCGGCTCTCGAGGGTTTTTTTTTTCTTGGTGAGGCTGATTTAGTGCAGCACATAATTGAAACAATCCTTCAAATGGTGATGCAAGCACCAAATTTTACACAGGGGTCAAAATTTTAAAATGCTCCAATCAAATTGAAACCTACACCAAAGTATTTATCTGATCATAAAGATTCCAAAAAGGTATAGTTTGGACTATCATAGTTTGGACTATCTGTGACTGAATGTTATGGAGTTATGAGGTAAAAAACAGCAAGAATGGTAAGAAAGGTCAATTTCAGTTTGTACAGGGGTCAAAAGTTAAAGTTGCTCCAATTTTGGTAAGAAGTGATGCAGATTATTGGCTCAGCTAATAGGATTAATAAATGGAATAGTTTTGACAGTGTTGAATGATTGGTCTCCAAAGTAAAGGTCAAACAAGGTCAATGTCCATTGGATTCTATGACATGTGACATGTTACCCCTTAACGTGATAACTAAGTTTGATACATGGTCCAAACTATTCCTTTTTAAAACCCTGTTAACTCAACTAATAATTTGTATCCATTTTTACCAAATTTGGAGCAACTTTAACTTTTGACCCCTGTACAAACTGACATTGACCTTTGTCACCCTTCTTGTTGTTTTTATCCCATAACTCCATAGAATTCAGTCACAGATAGTCCAAACTATACCTTTTTGGAATCCTTATGATCAGGCAAATACTACTGTATAGTTTTCAATATGATTGGAGCATCTTTTAATCTTGACCCCTGTGTAATTCTTCACACCTACCTGCCTGTCGATTGAAAATTCAAGTGGCCAATCTATTTTTTTTAAAGAGGAATGGAATATTTGTGCCGAATTTGATGCTTGTATTACCATTTGCAGGATTCTGCTCGAAATATTCTCTTATCTGCTGCACTATTATACCTGTGTACAAAATAACTCTGAAATGGGTCAGTGGATTTTCATCATACTTGGCAGGAACTGCAAATTGAGAGGGGTTGGAAATTAGCTATGGTTAGAAACTTGCATGCATGGCATCTGTTTTATATTTCATAAGAAATAATCTGAAAATGAATGAATAATGATATAGATGAATAATGTTTGGAGGAGAATGGTCAAAGTTTAACACTGCCAAACACAGTGCAAAAAAAAAAAAAAAAAAATCAAGGATATTTCCACAACCAATGGGGAAAGAGAAGATGTGGAGCTTATGTCATAATATTTGTGATGTTCTGATAATTGTCTGGAAAACATATTTTCAGGATGACACTGGAACATGGAATCCCATAAACTTCAGCAACCCTTCAAAGCTCAGCGCAGATGCATGTCCCAAAATATTCTACAGCCCAGTTCAGGATATGCATCAGCCCCCCAGAGTCTTTCACTTAGTGGTGGACAAAATTTGGAGGAAAAGTTCAAATATGCACTTTTATGTGGTGATTCATACTTACACAACAGAGAAATAACTACACAAGGTTTAAAAAGTGTAATTATTGTCTTTGATAGTGCAGAAATGTAAGTTTTGAACGTTTTTGAAAATATACAGGCAAAACAACAGAACAAGTACATTAACAACAAACTGATAGCATGGAGACCTCCCTCCATGAGGTGGCATTATTATCCTCCACGCAATGATCGACTGTTGCCCTCCAGTTTCTTTCTTTCTTTCTTTCTTTCTTTCTTTCTTTCTTTCTTTCTTTCTTTCTTTCTTTCTTCTTTTTCTTTTTCCCTTCTTTATTTTTCTTCTTCTTTCTTCTTCTTCTTCTTCCTTCTTCCCTTCTTTTTTCTTTTCTTTCTTCTTCCATTTTTTCTCCTTTCTTCTTCTTCCCTTCTTTTCTTCTTCTTCTTCTTCTTCTTCCTTCTTCTCTTCTTCTTCTTCTTCTTCTTTCTTCTTCCTTCTTCCCTTCTTTTTCTTCTTCTTCCCTTCTTTGTCTTCTTTCTTCTTCCTTTCTTCTTCTTTCTTCTTCTTCTTCTTCTTTCTTTCTCCTTCCTTCTTCTTTGTCTTCTTTCTTTCTCCTTCTTTCTTCTTCTTCTTCTTCATTCTTTCATTCTCCATTATTCTTCTTCTTTCTTCCCTTCTTTTTCTTCTTTCTCTCTTCTTCCTTTCTCCTTCTTTCTTCTTCTTTCTTTCTCCTTTCTTCTTCTTCTTCCTTCTTCCCTTCTTTTTCTTCTTCTTTCTCTCTTCTTTCTTTCTCCTTCTTTCTTCTTCTTCTTAGCAGCAGTAGTAGTCATTTTAAGCAGGTCAGATCTGGGGTCAGGTGCTGGTGCCACACAGTGCTGCATCCACAACCACTCAGACAATTCTATAACTAATTGAAACATAAAAACATATTTTGCATAATGTGAGTAACATTAACTTTTTTATTGATCCCAGTGTGATGTCAGAGGTGCTGTGGGAACTGGAGGTGCTTGCAGAGTCAGATCAGTCAGAGAATGGTGGGAGGATGGTGAGAAAGTAATACTGAAACAGTATTTTAACAACAATTGTCAGTTTTCTGCAAGGGGCTACTAAAATTCTTGCGGGGGGCTACGCCCCATCGAGCCCATCCTAGTGCCACCAGTGAAACAGAAGCCTTCACAGTTATTGTTCCAAATATAACAAACACATCAGCTTAAATGTCTTTAAGTCAATTAATTTAATGTACTAAAATACTAATTAAATTTCGTTGTACCAAGAATTTTAGTTTGCTGTCTTCAGCATACATTTCTCACTCATCTCACTTTTCTCCTTTTTTAAAAAACACTGATTTTCTATCTTTAGAGGGCTCGTACACCATTTTAGCTCACAAATACAGATCACCAGCTGTCTCATAAGCTAATATTAAAGTTGCATCTTGAAAGACCCACAGACACCGAGGTGATATATCTGAAATACTACTAATGATGGTAGTCATAACTTCTGTGCACCTGGTCCTTTAAATGAAAGGAGTTGGTGCCTCCTCTCTAAATGGAGGGAAACCACTCTGCGTCCTTCTCACCCACACAGTGAGTGCGTCGTACAGAGTGCACAGTGGGTCAGCACATCTCAAAGAGTAAAGATGAGTGTAGATATGAACCTCTGACATCTGTCACAGTGGTGTAAAAGCAGCAGGTTTGGGCCTAACTGCTGTTTTCTTTAAAGACATGACCAGTCTTGGACTTGTGGAATGTTAACAGGATACCACAGCTGCAGAAGGCAACAGTGACTTTGCTAAAGTGGTGTGACTTGTGAGGTAGGATTCCAGTCAATGCAGGATGAGTGTAGATTCTGCTTGTTCTTGTGTGAATTTCACCGTAGAGGAGGTTATATGTAAAGTTCTGATGTGTGGCTTTGTTCATATTCTACATTAAGAAATCAGATTTTTAGAATTTAATTTTAAGAAATGCTTAAAGCTGTATCTTTAAACTGGACGTCCAACACTGGCACCATGGAGCGTGCCGGTGTCGCAGACTGAGCGCTCCCCCTCCCCCCCCCACTTAAAAATCAGCTCCCCTGCCTTCACTGCGCATGCGTCATTTCGGAGCATCAGCGGCGATTCAACGATTATCACCTTGTTTCTAGATTAGATTAGATAGAACTTTATTGATCCCTTGAGAAGACTCCCTCAGGGAAATTGAGGTTCTAGCAGCATTGTATAGCAGCACACAGGTTAAGAAGCACACAGAATATCAAAGTGAAAAAAACAAAAACAGTTTGCAAATATAAATATAAATACAAATACAGCACGTCTGAGTCTTATGTGCTGCTGCACATGCATCATTTCGGAGCATCAGCAGCGATTCACCAATTATCGCCTTGTTTCTGCTTAAAACTGACTTCAGATTGATTTAAGAGGTTTTACTTTGTCATCTGATGGTTAATAATCACATTATTCCCTTTGATCACTTTGAGTGTAGAGCGTCAGACTCAGAGAGTCAGTCTCAGGCGCACTGGTGTCACGCTCTGATCGCTTCCTCATCTTTTATTATGAAATAATGCTGAATTTATGTGGAAATAAAGTCACCAGTTAATCTAACCTGCACGTCTTTGGATGTGGGAGGAAGCCAAAGCACCCGGAGGGAACCCACGCAAACACAGGGAGAACATGCAAACTCTACACAGAAAAGACCAGGTGGCACGATTCCACAACCTACTTACTGTGAGGCAACAGTGCAAACCACTAAGTCACCTGTATCTTATGTTATGTTGTTATATAGAAGAGGTTAAAGCTACAGTGTTTATGATTTTGGACATTTTTATTAGCAGAAGTAGAATACAGCATTCATAACCATCCGTTTGTTAGTGTATAAGTCATGGCAATACCTCAGTGGTGAGGAAGCTCACCTCTTGATCAATTCCCAGATGGGATGGTGGATGCGGAGAAAATCTACTTCTGGGGTCAATCTAGAGACACCCCTGCGTGACACCTCCTCTGCCTGATCCACCGTTGAGGACTTCTTTTTTCACCAGAGCCCTGTTAGCCATCTCATGTTCAGGGTTCCTGTTGGGCCTTCATAGTTACTGTCATGGCCACTCGGCACTCAAGGTCCCGACCGTGTTACACCCCACCAGGCAATCCCAGAGTTGATCTTTTACCCAGGTGACACATCGTGGACAAGAGGTTGGATTTTGACACCTAATGTAGAAGTACCTGCAACATGAACTGATGTTTTTGCAAAAGCTTGGAATACGTCCTTCATATCTGCATAGTAATGGGACCCCTCTTCGAGACTGGCATATAGAACCATCATGTTGATACAGTAGCCCAAAACGGACATACTTACTCAGCCTTTTGCATTCTGCAGCACAGCCAGAAGACTGAAGAAAAAAGAGGAATCAGTGGTTGTTCCCATATACACTGCAACAACAAATTTGATAACCTTCCTTTCTCCCCCATAAGATTCAGGAGACTAGAAACAGTTAAAGATTGATTCTATAGTGATACTGTACAGAATGTTAGAATAGTGTTTGGACAGTCTCAATCATGATGACCTGCTGTCTGAAGAAGGCAGGGACAGAGTTTACCCCTGGCTTCAGACAGGGACCAACTGATGAGAGTGGGGTGGAGGAGGCAGCACGTCAGACTGGCAACTGCAAACAGCAGAGGTGAGTTTGAATAGACATTTTTAAATGATAAAGCTTGAGAACCCAAGGAGAAGGCAAGGGAGCACGAATCACCATTGCCAAGGAAGTGAAAATGTGAACTGAAACAAAATTGTGACTGGCGATGGCATAATACAATCTGCAACCTCACCACTAGATGACACTAAATCCTGAACACTGTAGCTTTAAATATTGATTTTCAGCCTCACACATGCAGGACCATCTGAGTTAAACACTTTTCTGGTGTTTGGTATCAGATTATGAAGGACAGTTTATGAAATGGTAACAGCCAAAACTTTAAGATGCATATCCAAGTTCAGCACCATGGAGAGAGCACAGCTGAAGGATGAACAACAAAAATAACGTCCATTTGCTCTGACATCTCTGAACACCCACACACAAAAGGACAGAACAATACAGGGCTGTCCGCTTTCCAATCACCAAATAAACTCACCCGCCCGTCCCTCCACTGCTCGTTATGAGATCCGTAAGAAACAGGCGCTCAGATATGAATCAGATGTTACGCATTTACAGTGAACTGGGAAAGTTTAAAAAAAGTTTCTGTGCAGCGATCATTACCAAAGCTTTCTTTTGCTTGGATGTTCCTGCAGCACCTTCAGCCTAAAGGTCGTGGGCCTTTTAACCTTCTACAAGAACAAGCCATTACACAGAGCCACCGTGTAAAACCAGTAAGCGGGAGAACACTGTCTGCCATTTGTCCGAGATGAGTGCATACAGCCACTCAACCAAATGGAAGATTTTGATGTTGAAAGAGATTTTGCTTGCTTTTGTAATGCTCCAAATTTTTTCTCTCCCATCTTTCCTTTAAACTAATAACCTGCTGCTTTGACTGAATGACAGTAGAGGATTGATCTGAAGTTAAAACAATGCCAGAAACGTTACTTTCTACCGTGTTGGTTCACTGCATGTAGAAATTTCTATTCCTGAAACAAGATTTTTTTATTTTTAAGTGATTGGACTTCACTTGTTTGTTTTAAAATGTATCCTCTCACACACACACACACAACCACACACATATATAACCACACACACCACACACACACAACACACACACACCACACACACAATGATTAGCAGCAGCCAGCGTGGACATAATAATTCGTGAGTGAAATCCACCAATTTTGTATTAGTACCCCTATTAAAAAGTGCTGCATATTCAACTTCTGCAATTCTCATAGGCACAATGAGGACCAGTTGTACTTCCTCTTTTGGTTCATGTTGGCAGTCTTTTAACATAGTCCATTTGCAGTATTCTTTAATATTATAATTATTATATAATGGCTGAGTAGATCCCTGTCATTTGATTGGTGGACTTGCATGTCATGTGACATGGATTAGCGTACCATTGACGTTGTGTTTCACGGACCATGTAATAGTTCTTTTTTAGTGTGTAATTTTGGTGCTACTGTATATGAAATGTCTATTGCATATCCCAACCAACGCGCATGCTCACACTACTTGGGGCGGTGTTAGCGAAACATAGCTTGTTTGTTTTGCTGGTGGTGACGATTTGAAGGAGCTAATTGGCACTGCTAATTATTCTTCTTCTAAAAAAAAAACAAATCCACCATACTGTAAGCCATCTGAAGGTATGAAGAACTGTTAGGATGAAAAGCTGCACAAATTTCTGATGCAATTTTCACTGGACTGAGGAAATCAGACAGCAGTCTGTACACAAAGTCAGTGGACGGCATCACAGACATCTGAGAACAATTTGGACTCATATTTAAAGTTTATGTTGAACTGTTAAGCACCAGTGACGAATACTAAAATGTAAGTCACTTTTCTGTTGTTTATAAATAAATAAAATATGAAATGACAAAGATTTATTTTCACTGTTATATAAATGAATAATGAATGTTTTTCCATTCTTTCAATGGAACAATATTTAATTTGGTGAAAGATGGGACGTACCATTCAACGAGGCAATGGTACATTCCATCTTCACCAAATTAAATATTAGTACCATTGAACTCATAAACATTAATAATTTGCATAATATATACAATAAACCATGTACATTTGAAAAAATCTTTTTGAAACCAATCCATATTTAATTTGATCTGTTTTGAATTACACTTGGCAGCACGGTGGATTAGTGGTTAGCACTGTTGCCTCACAGCAAGGAGGTCATGGGATCGAAGACCACCTCTGGCCTTTCTGTGTGGAGTTTGCATGTTCTTCCCATTTCTGCACGGTTTCTCTCTGGGTGCTTTGGCTTCCTCCCACATCCAAAGACATGCAGGTTAGGTGGACTGGAAACTTTAAATTGTCCATAGGTGTGAATGTGTTTGTTTGTCTATATGTTGCCCTGTTACAGACTGGCATCCTGTCCAGGGTGTACCCTGCCTCATGCCCTGAGTTTGCTGGGATAGGCTCCAGCCCACTGTGACCCTTAATTGGAGTAGAAGGTTGAAGATGAGTGAGTGAATTACAGTTCTTAATGTTGTTACCCACAAGATGTCTGTATTTTTTATTATTATTACTTTTTATGATTGAAAACAAAACAAAAAAATGTTAGTGTGTAAAGGTTGAGTAGGGTTTTGAGTTTCTGTCTCTTGCTCAAGGAAACTTCATCACTCGAATCCACCAAACAGTAGACAACCTACTATGGTGATGATGATGGTGATGATCATAACAGCAGTAATATTGTTATTGTTGTTATTATGATGATAATGACAAACACAGTAATGATGATGGTGATGACAGCACTCTGAAAGGTACAGGTGTGCATCAGTATCAAATTACATTTTAATGATCTGCGCAAACTACAGTTTGAAGCAGTTTAATGAGGTAGGATTAATGTGGCAGCTGTTGCATGTCAAGAATACGGAATGCATTTTGGGTTGGGCTTGTCACATAAAGAAAACTTACTGAGACAGGAAACAAGCCTGATCAGCTAAGAGCTCCTTCACACAGTGCGAAGCTTGGTCGATTATGGTGAAACAGCGCAAAACTGTTCAAATTATGCGCACCACGAAACATCGCGCCAACAGGCAGGTGTGCACGATGCTGGTGCGACAGTTCATGCATGCGGGAACACACTGCCACCAGCTGCACGATGTGTAACCACATCGTGCAGCTGCTGTGAAGAAAACAATAAATAAAAACAAAAATACATGCTGCAATGGTTCAGTGCACATGGGAACACAGCAGCTTTTGCCAGCAGCTGATTGCGCAGCTGAAATAAAAAAAAATTAAAAATACATGTCACCCACGGGATTCAAACCTGTGCCTTCCAAAAGTTCTGATTGCCAGTTGGAAACTTTACCAATGAGCTACCATCGCTGTCTTGTGATAGGTGCTGGAAACTGTCTCATATCAAGAAGCACATGGATGTATATAAAATATATATATATATATATAAAATCACTAAGTCCCGTAGTGATTTTCCAGTCAGGCTGAGATGTTGAACCAAAGATCTTCTGGTTTCAAGCCCACGCCCTTAACCACTGGACCATTCCTCCCCTAAGTGGTGTTTTGTGGTGTTCAGGGGTGTTTTTTGACCATTGCTGACACCATCGGCAAACCAAACTTTCCCAATAAAGCTTGATCAAATAAAAGGAGGATCAATAAACTGGTCATTGACTGGTTTTTGACAGCTATGCAGCACCACAATTTAGCTGAAAATAGAAGCAGTGATAGAGCTCAGATTTCCCCAAACCCTCAGAAGCAGCTGCAGCTCATCTTTTTGCTTTTGTTATTAGTGCTAGCTGATAGAGAATATTCAGCACAAATACTCTTTAGATATTTTGAAAAAAATGATTGGCCACTTGTTTTTCAATAGGGGTCAATTGAAAGAATTACACGGGGTCAAAAATTAAAAGATGCTCCAATCATGTTAAAAACTATACAATATTATTTGTCTGATCATAAAGATCCCAAAAAGGTATAGTTGGACTATCTATGACTGATTTCTATGGAGTTATTGGGGTAAAAAATGCAAGAACAGTGACAAAGGTCAGTTTCAGATTGTACAGTGGTCAAAAGTTAGGGCCTCTTCACACATAACACAAATATGTAGGAATCAGGGCTAATCACACCACAACAGCCCGCACGAAAACATCAAGCTGACGTCGGGAGGGACACACAGTTGGACAGGCGCAAATGAGCCCGCTGTGACTGTTCCGTGCACGCTTGTGCAGGTGCATTAAACAGTCAAAGCAGGAACACAGTGTGAGCAGCTGGAGCATGTGGAACCACATCGCACAGCTGCTGTGGAAAAAAAAAACCTGCCACCATGGAATTGAACCTGCAATTTACAAAAGCTCTGATTGCCAGCCACAAACTTTGCCCACTGCTGTACCATCACTGTCCTATAAAAGGTGTGTAAAATGACTCTGAAATCAACAAGGAGATAAACGTATATAAAAATAAAACCACACACCTATAAATAAACACCATATTTTTATTGAATTCTTCTTATCGAGCAAACTTACAAGTATGAACCGTCTGGTCCTCTGTAGCTGACCCATGGTCACAGACATACAATCATGAAATGAAATAATGAAGCAGTTTGCTCTTATCATGTTCCAACTGCTGGCCAGCCGCCCCGTCTTGTCGTGGCATGCCGCAGGAGCAGAACACCGTGTCATGTGGAACAGAGCTCACGTGGGTGATGTGACATTCAGAATTGCCCGCTGCGTGTTATGATCTCACGGTCCGTTTCACCTGAGCAGCCTGTTAATGTGCACGCCGTGTGCTCGACAGCTGCAGCCCGTTACAACAGCGATATATGATTTTATGTATGTCCATGTGAGGACAGCAGCAGACACACGAAGTCAAGAGTGGACAGTGTTAGGTCATGTGTCAAAACACGGTACGTGTTCCCCAGCTGGGACATCCAGAAGATCTCAACAGCTGCTGCTGTCAGTGGAACACGCCCCCTGTCGTTCAGCGCACACACCAGCATGTCACTCTGTTTTTGTGTTATGTGATCATAATTTTTTAGTTATTTGTTATGTAATTGTGTATGTAGGTGGTGGAATACTTATTAATATACCTGTCCTGCCTGTGGTCTCTGTGTTTTTAATGTGACACATCATGTGCACTGAGCCGTCATTTGTGTCTCTGGTCAGCAGTTGGGAGCGCTCGGACCTGGCTGTCCAACCTGCATGTGTTCATGTCTGTACATACATATCAGCATTTTATGCAAGTGTGCCCCACCCCCACCCGCACACCACATGTGTAGGGGGACCAGGGGAGCGCGAAACACACATACGCCATGTGTTTTGGGGGGGAGCGTTACACACGCGCACACTTGCGAGACACATGCACCACATGTGTGTTGCTGTTTTGCAACGCCACACTCGTGGGGGCACTTAGACAAATTTCACATCCAGCTTGAAAGTGATCATCTGCTCACTGTTTTTGTGCTGACACCGCGATTGGCCACGCATTTTCTAAGTGTTAGGCAGGCGGTGTTGGATGCTTGTGTGTGTCACCTGGAATTTGGCCAACACCTGCCGCGAGAGGGATTGAATGGGCTCTCACAGAGCACTCTGTCTTTCAGCTGCTGATGTGTGCGAATAGTGACACGTGTACGTGTCATTTTGCACGAATGGCATGCAATTCTTCCTTCGTGCACTAGTCGGCTTAAATCGTGTTATGTGTGAAGGGGCCCTTAAAGTTGCTCCAATTTTGATAAAAAAGTGATGCAAATTATTGGCTGAGTTAATAGGCTTTTAAAAAGGAATAGTTTGGACCATGTGTCATGCTTAGTTATCATGTTATGGGTAACATACTATGTCACATGTCACAGAATCCAATGGACGTTGACCTTGTTTGACCTTTACTTTGGAGACCTTTACTTTGGAGACGGTTTGGAGACCAAGCATTCAACACTGTCCAAGCTATTCCATTAATCCTATTAGCTCAACCAATAATTTGCATCACTTTATACCAAAATTGGAGCAACTTTAACTTTTGACCCTGTTACAAACTGAAATTGACCTTTGTGACCATTCTTGCTGTTGTTACCCCGTAACTCCATAACATTCAGTCACAGATAGTTAAAACCTTTTGGGATCTTTGTGATAAGACAAGTAATGTGGTATAGTTTTCAATTTGATTGGAGCATTTTTAATTTTGACCCCTGTGTAATTCTTAAGTCGACCCCTACCTGGCTGCCTACTGACAATTCAAGTGACCAGTCCTTTTTTTTTCAAAAATGTAATGTCTAAGGTGTATTTGTGCCGACTTTGGTGCTTGTATCACCGTTTGAAGGATTGTTTTAGTTATCTCCTGCATTATATTTGTGATTAACAAAGAGCTTGTTAGAGATTTGATCCCAGATCATTTCATCCTGAAAGTTGATGCTCCGCAGGACTGCATGCTTACCCGCAGTCTGAAATAAAACATCTTGTATTGCTTTGATTGCGTGTGTGTTTTTAAAGCCATGATTTATCTCGATATGCAATCAGCAGATGAACGACGATTGTCTTCTTTGCATGCCTGCTGGGTGGAGTGATTAAGGAGATAAATGGAATTAACTGGTAGATGCCTTTAATGGACTTTTAGTGCAAAGCTCATGTAAAAGTTGTAAAATCAATTAAACCGCGTTACAGAAGGCCTTTGAAGTGTGTGAGTGAGCGTTTGCACGAGTGACTGCACGTGTGACTGGCATGTTGTGGCGCTGGATGCTGCAATGCCTGAGGCAGCCGTGACCGAGCTTGCTGCCATGCACTTTTTCCCAAGTTTGTTATCGAGTGTTCCAGAGGTCAGTGTGAGAACTTGTCTGCTGCAGCGTGATCTCGTGTGCACCTCTGCAGGAGAACTGCACTGTTTCAGTGGACCAGTCCAGTGGGTTTTTGCACGTGTTCGCAACAAAATAATTTTCTGTCCCTGCTGTCACGAAGGAGGACATTAAAATGGGTTGTGCCCGTCTATGCATGAGTCTCACCCCTTCCAGGTGTCACTTTCATATCAAATGGACATGCTTTCTGGACTAGAAACCTGGACAAATTTACACAACCATTCTGTGACCCTTGTGACCTCTTTAAAAGTAGCCCACAGTTGATACCTTGTCGCTGTGATGGCTCATCACTTTCTGGTACCACATTCATATTCACAGGAGGAGTAACAGGAAGACAGAGGTCAGGAATGAGAGGAACAGTAGTAGCCAGAAAACCAGTATTGATCAGTATGTCTGGTATTTATATTGTGTATTTATATTTATATTTGCAAACTGTTTCTTTTTTACTTTTACGTTTGATATTCTGTGTGCTTCTTACCCCGTGTGCTGCTA